>NW_022280281.1:11419-11583 GCF_004355925.1 Anarrhichthys ocellatus
CCATGTTTCACTGTTGGGATTGTATTGGGCAGGTGATGAGCAGTGCCTGGTTTTCGCCACACATACCGCTTAGAATTAACGCCAAAAAGTTCAATCTTGGTCTCATCAGACCAGAGAATCTTATTTCTCATAGTCTGGGAGTCCTTCATGTGTTTTTTGGCAAA
>NW_022280281.1:11593-78343 GCF_004355925.1 Anarrhichthys ocellatus
ACATGCACTGTGAGCTGTAAGGTCTTATATAGACAGGTGTGTGCCTTTCCTAATCAAGTCCAATCAGTTTAATTAAACACAGCTGGACTCCAATGAAGGAGTAGAACCATCTCAAGGAGGATCAGAAGAAATGGACAGCATGTGAGTTAAATATGAGTGTCACAGCAAAGGGTCTGAATACTTATGACCATGTGATATTTCAGTTTTTCTTTTTTAATAAATTTGCAAAAATTTCTACATTTCTGTTTTTTTCTGTCAAGATGGGGTGCTGAGTGTACATTAATGAGAAATAAAATGAACTTTTTTGATTTTAGTAAATGGCTGCAATGAAACAAAGAGTGAAAAATTTAAAGGGTTCTGAATACTTTCCGTACCCACTGTATAAACCTACCGAGGCAGAGGTGCACTCGGTGGGTACTTCTTCGTTGAGGCGGTGAGTATACAGGATGTGGTTTTGTCCCACTGAACTGAAGGTGCAGCTGTGAGTATTGCTAATAACACAGCAGGAACACAGAAGGCAGAAAGAGTGTTAATGTCATTCTCTGTCGTGCAGCTTTCTAAGAGACAACATTGTTCAAAAATAAACTTGTAAGGAAATGGAAATGTTAGCAGTGGGACTTCAAAAGAGAATTGGTCCATTCCACTCTGTCCAATCACCACTACAATGTATACATCCCTCCAGGTGTAGTGTCCTGATTCTGTGCCTTGATGTGCCGTCGTGTGCAACGTGGCTTTTGTTGAGGCATGTTTAACTAAACGTATCCACAGTTTGAGGCACATAACTTGCATAAGTGGAGACATGCACCTACCACAACCAAACGCATATCAAAAGAAACTGGAGAAAGCCCTCCTGTTCGAAAACCAATTTAATGTGACAACAGGAGGGAAATAATATATACAGTATATACCCCCAATATATTATATAATATTAATATAAAGTTAAATATTAAGGCCTATTCTCAATCATACAGAATCAAAGCCAGCACGTCCTCTGCAGATTTACAGATACATATTTAACTTAAAAACAAACAATGAACAAATTTAAATACGCTAATATGTTGAGTTTGTTTCTTTCATTGTCTTACAAGTCAAAATTAACATTTAATTTGTACAATGACAACCAAAACAAAACTGTTGATGTGTGGAGAGAGCATAGACATAATTTAAGAAGTGGACATAGTCACCGTGACGTCACCCATTGGTTTGTGGACTGACGTTTTAAAGCTTCAAGTTCATCATTTTGGCTGTCGCCATTTAGTGGGTTTTTTTTTTAAATCAGAAGTGACACAAGAGGGTGGGCGCTTACATTAACTTTCATGACGTGAAAACACAGAGAAAAACTTAAAGTTATAAGATGAGAACACAGACAAATCTCAGACCGCATTGACTTATCTTCCCTTTATATTTACATTTTCATACTAACTTGTGTATAATTTGCTGGTGTGTAAAGGGATGTGTGTGAGGACAATGGTGACTGTTTCTAATGTCTTCATATTGCAGTTGAGTTTGAGCATATGAGTAAACAGGATGTGATGTAACTAGTATTAATCATTTGTTTTTCTCTTTTATTGTAGCCAGTTCAAGATGTTGAAGAATGCACCTGCCCAACATCTACATCACCAGGTATATTAATCTGTTGTAATGTTAGTAAAATCATGACTTAATCCTTCTGAATTAAAAATGCCTTCATTTGTTATTGGATTTTTAACTAGCCCAAAAATATTCACAGCATCATCAGCCTTATCAATGCAAGGACATTTCATTTTGAAAACATACTGAATTAGTTTGCTGTGAAATAACAGCAACAGTTTTTTAAAACATTTTGTAGGTGGAATAAATATTAGAGCAACAACTGCTTTACCCAAATGCACAACCAGAAAATTACACAATTTAATAATTTGACATAGTGAGCAATTTCACATTTCTCTCAGTTTCTTAGTGTCACACTTTCGCTAGTGTGACAGTCAGTGTCTATCTGTGAACTTATGGTGGATGTGTCCCTTTATGGGTCCTCTTAGTGTCCCCACTGGGCACAGAGGTGTCTAATAAAGTCTTTCTTCAAAAGGCAGACATTGAAATTCCACAGTTTCTATCCTCTTTAAAAGAAATACTTACTTCTGCCAGCTATAAGCAAATGAAGACAACAGTACTGAGCCCTCCAATCCATTCTTGTTCATGTAGACACACGGAAGGCGTGTTTAACAGCGTTACCAGGTGCCTATTTTCAGGCTGGCAGACCCATTACAGCTGGCAGATATCTTTTCTTTCTTTCACTAATGTCAGTCTGCGTTAAATACATGGAGGAGGAGTTGATCATTTTAGTGCAGGGCTACCCCGACTATTCCACCTCGTCACAACATCCGGTTGCAAGGTCGGCCAAACTGCAGTAAAGCTACTGTGAGTGATTGACAGGGCTGGAAATCCATTTATCTTTGTTCTGACTTTGTTTAGTTTAATCAGCGAGGCTTACTGCGGCATCATCGTCATCACATCGGGCAGGTTTTGGTTGCTTAGTAATGGCAGGAGCGCAACCTCCCCAAGCACCTTGGATAAAAGGATTAAAGTGGAAAGGCTAGCGCTATTGATGTGACAGCACCCTACACATGTTAACAGGAACAGTATAGTTAAAACTATATGTCTGATAGCTGACAATAGATACAGGTGGGAGACATGGGGGGGGGGACCACGAGGTCACAGGGACACCCAAAATGGCCATACTTTGCAATAGCCTTCAGGTGGCCGATAGTCTAAGTGACTGAATAAATGATTCAGAAATGAATGAAACTTTAGTTGAGATATTTATTCCATTTCAGATTTTGTGTCAGTATACTGTAATTTGCAATGTACACATTCTCTTGCGCTAACTTAATCTTCCTTGTCCGTCTCTGAGCTTAGACTACCCCAAAGAACTGCAGTTACTAAGCAGCCCCTGTGAAAAGTGCTGCTGCCCAGCACCTCCTCCCAAGATAAGTGACCTCATGAACGACAAAGATCTCCTGGACTTATTGCGGCTCAAGCTGGATCCGAATCACTGCACCATCAAAAACTGGAAGAACTTTGCAAGTCGCTGGGGGATGAGCTACGATGAACTGACCCTGCTGGAGCACCGGACCCAGGGCTCCTTGTCCCACAGCCCCACCCAGGAGTTCCTGCTGCGCTACAACCAGAAGACGGTCACTGAGCTCACCGAACTTTGCCGCATCTACCAGCGCATCGATGTGCTACGACTGCTGCAGAGCTGGATAGAGAAAGACTGGCCGTCACGCTGGCAACAGGCTCATTAACTCCATGTATATTTTCCTTTGGTCAGGGTTGTACTTGTTAGGGATTTCTTCTACTACGTAAGCTTTTCATCGTTAGTAACTTTAGTAAGTGATCTTAAGAAAAAGATAAAACAATGACCAACAGACAGAATAGCACATACAAGACGTACAGCTGATTAACAGTTGTTGTTTTTTTCTTTTAGCCATGCTAGCCGCCTGGCTCTATGGCAATGTTGTTTTGTCTGATGGCCAATCTGTTGTTCTGTCGGTTGTTCCACCACTTTGGTCCCTGGTTATTTAACTGTTAGACAGAGCACACAAACATTTTGTACAAATATTCATGATTTTAATTACCTGAATTTCTCCATTTGGGATCAATAAAGGCTTATCTGGTCCCCAGGGCATGAATCCTATGACTTTGGGGAGCTCCTTACTTTACCTATAGCGCCATCAGCAGGTCAAGGTTTTCTCTTATCCAGTGTTATAGCTCAACATTCACTACATGGATTGGTACATATTTTTGTACATTCGTGGTTCCTAGATAGTGTATCCTAATGACTGGTGATCTCCTGACTAGCACAACCAAAAGGTTGACATTTATAGTTTTGAGCGTAATGTCATAAAAACTATTGGATGGTTTGCCAAGAAATTTGGTGCAGGCATTCATGTTCACCTCGAGATGAATTGCAATAAATTTGGGGATCCTCTGCTTTTTTCTGAAGCACCATCATCAAATTTGAATTGCTCTAATACTCTGACAAATTTTTTGCTGAAGTCAAACTCCCATCAGCCTCAGCTGTACTTTGTGTTTAGTGATATTAGCAAATATTAGCATTCTAACATGCCAATTTAAGATGGTAAACATATTAAAAATTATACCTGCTAAACATTGGCATGTTAGCGTCTTCATCATGTGCATGTTAGCATTTAGATCATTTATTCATAGAATCAGAATCAGAACCGTTTATTGCCATGGTATGTTGAACATACAAGGAATTTGACATGACGGGAGGTGCATAACATTTAACAATCAACAACAATCAACACAGTGCAAAGTAGAAACATTAAAATTTACAGAAAGATATAAAATAAAGTAAAATATAAAATAAAGTGAAATATAAAATAAAGTGCACAAATGAACAGATAACAGGACTATAAACAAGTGAGATGTAAGTGTCGTGTAAAAGTGTAAAAGTTTCGAGTGTAATTAAATAAGAACCTAGAGTGACCGGTAGGAAATTGTCCTGGGGATGAGAGAGTCAGTGGGGGTCCCGGGCTCTGTTAATGAGCCTGACTAGAGATGGGAAGAAACTGTTCTTGTGGTGTGAGGTCTTGGTCCTGATGGACCTCAGCCTCCTGCCAGATGGAAGGGACATGAATAGTTTGTTTCCAGGGTGAGAGGGGTCGCTTACAATCTTTCTTGCTCGCTTCAGGGTCCTTGAAGCGAACAGGTCCTGGAGGGAGGGCAGATTGCAGCCAATCACCCTCTCAGCAGAGCGAATGATGCGCTGCAGCTTGCCCTTGTCCTTGGCTGTGGCTGCAGCGTACCAGACTGTGATGGAGGAGCAGAGGATGGACTCAATGATGGCTGTGTAGAAGTACCATCTCCACTGTCTTTAGAGCGTTGAGCTCTAAGTTATTCAGACCGCACCAGGTCACCAGATCGTCAGTCTCCCACCTATAGGCGGACTCATCCCCACCAGAGATGAGTCCAATGCGGGTGGTGTCATCCGCGAACTTCAGGAGCTTGACGGACTGGTGACTGGAGGTGCAGCTGTTCGTGTACAGGGAGAAGAGACGAGGGGAAAGAACGCAGCCTTGGGGGGAGCCGGTGCTGATGGTCCGAGAGGCTGAGACGTGCTTTCCCAGCTTCACGCGCTGCTTCCTGTCAGACAGGAAGTCTGTGATCCACTTGCAGGTGGAGTCGGGCATGTGCAGCGGGGAGAGCTTGTCATGCAGCAAAGACAGGATGATGGTGTTAAAGGCAGAGCTGAAGTCCACAAACAGGATCCTGGCGTCGGTTCCTGGGGAGTCCAGATGCTGGAGGATCAAATGAAGGGCCAAGTTGACTGTGTCGTCTACAGACCTGTTGGCTCTGTAGGCGAACTGCAGGGGGTCCAGGAGTGGGTCGGTGAAGGTTTTTAGGTGGGACAGGACAAGGCGCTCAAAAGACTTCATAACCACAGAGGGGTACTGGGATGGGTGGTACAGAGGCATGAGCCCCTGCTGAGCTGGGGGAGGGGAACCTGATGGTCCGGGGCTGGTTGATGGAGTCAGGACTGTCCCATTGTCTATCAAAGCGACAGTAGAACTCATTCAGCTCGTCTGCCAGGCGGAGGTCATTCATGGAGTGGGGTGTTTTAGGTTTGTAATTGGTGATCTGTCTGAGACCTCTCCAGACAGAAGCAGAGTCACTTGCTGAGAGCTGGTGTTGCAGTTTCTCAGAGTACAGACATTTAGCGTTCCTCACCGCCTTACTAAACCTGTACTTTGACTCTTTATACAAGTCCTTGTCCCCACTCCTAAATGCCTGATCCTTGTGCAACCTTAGCTGTAACCCAGGGTTTGTCGTTGTTGTAACTCACCCTGGTGCTTGATGGAACACAGCTGTCCTCACAGAAGCTGATGTATGAAGTCACAGCCTCTGTGTACTCATCCAGACTGTTGGTAGCAGTCCTGAAAACATCCCAGTCTGTACAGTCCAAGCACGCCCGAAGATCCTCCATAGCTTCACTGGTCCACTGCTTGAATTTCCTCACCAGAGGTTTACAGAGCTTTAATTTCTGCCTGTATGCAGGAATCAGATGGACCATGACGTGGTCAGAGAGTCCCAGTGCAGCACGAGGGACGGCGTGATAGGCCCCGCTGATTGTGGTGTAGCAGTGATCTAGAATGTTCTCCTCTCTGGTTGGGCATTTAATGAACTGTCTGTATTTGGGGAGTTCATGACTGAGGTTTCCTTTGTTAAAGTCACCAAGGACAAAAACGAAAGAGTCTGGATTGGTCCGCTCCACACACCGTATCTGGTCGGCGAGCGCGCGCTGTGCTTCCTGCACGTTACCCTGCGGCGGAATGTAACCACCGACCAGTATGAATGAAGCGAACTCGCGGGGGGAGTAAAAGGGTTTACAGTTTATGATAAAATATTCCAGATCAGGAGAACAGTGCTGCAGAACCACTGTCACATCGTTACACCAGCCACTGATGGTATAAAAACAGATTCCTCCACCCCTCGATTTGCCGGAGAGCTCCGTGTCGCGATCCGCTCTGAACAGCTGGAAGCGATCCCGCTGGAGCGCCGAATGCGGTATCGATCCACAGAGCCAGGTCTCAGTGAAGCACAAAACGGAGGATGAAGAAAAGTCTCTGTCTTTCCCCACCAGTAGCTGAAGTTCGTCCAGTTTGTTGCACAGTGAGCGGACGTTGGAGAGAAATATGCCCGGCGGCGGTGTGCGAAATCCACGTGTGCGAAGACGCACGAGCGCGCCGGCCCGTTTCCCTCTCCTACAGCGCTTCACTGCATGAGTTAAGGTGAGCACACCTTTGACGAGAATGTCCAGTAATTCCACAGACGTTAACAGTTAATAGAGCCGTTAGTATGGCTGTAGACTCTTAGTCATATTAATGACTGTATATGTCTGGAAAGCAAACAAAGCCCAAAGTGTATGTCAGGGTATTTATTTTTTATATGTTGTTTTATATTTGTAATTAACACTCATGCTCATACAACATACGCCATGTTAGCAGGATATGTCACAACCTTTGAGTGATAATGGCATTATCTGTCTTGTATACCATGTTCTATTGTTGCATCCAGTGTGGCGCTGGCAGTGGAATGGAGCTAAGTGAACAATATCAGAGGAAGATTCTACTCACAACTATAATAATTATTTCATAGATATCTCCTTCATTTTGTCTAATCAAATTAGTTAAATTTGCAAACCAAAACTACAGTTAAAATATTTGCTCATCTCAATGTTATTTGTTATTCAGTTTTTTTCCAGTTTGAAGAAACAACAGAATTATATTTTTGTATTGCACCTGTTTTGTCAGTATGAAATAAACACACATGTCAAACTCTGTAAAAGCTTTAGTCATTTTCAAAGGAAAACTAAGAAACAACATCAACCTCAAAGGCAAATGTATGTTGAATTCATACACAGTTACAACAGGCCTTTTGTTTTGAATAAGGAATTATATTTTTATATTTTTTTAACTTATTTATCAGCAAAGCTTTATTTCTTGGAAAGAAATATGTAATAAGGTACTATTGGGAAAATAGAGATGGTGTTCAGTTGGTACACTTCCAATTGATGCTATTGCATCCTACAGAACATGTTATTCAGCATACAGTAGGTTAGCTGAAAATGTTGTTAAATAAGTAAGCATTCACATAATTTTTCCAATAATTAGTACCAATTTACATTTATTTTCAAGGGGATTTCCTAGAAATTTCTTAGATAAATACGGATTTGTAAATTAATAAGTTGTAAAGCATCTTATTTATAACATCCCGTTAGCTTCCTCATGTCTCTGTGTGTGTTTCCTGTGTTTCCTGTGTGTGTGTGTGTGTGTGTGTGTGTGTGTGTGTGTGCTTCCCCTGATTACACTCATCCTACTCACCTGCCCTGTCCACCCAGCTACCTTTAATCTCCTCATCACCCCACACATACTCTCCTGCTTTCCCTGTTCTGGTTGTCAGATCGTCCTTGTTTGTTCCCTGTCTGTTCGTTCTGTGCCTTCCTCGTGTTTGCTTGGTGTTCCAGAGTTCCCCTCTGATGTGTACCTTTGCCCTTCTTTTGTTTTTGGATATTTTTGCCCGCTCCGTTGGAGTCGCTTTAAGTTTGTTTTTGACCTTTTTTCAAGTAAAGATTCCTGAGTTTGAACTTCACCTCGTCTCTTGTGTCTTATCTGCGATTGAGTCCTGGATCTGCCCCTCGGCCTGACATTATTAATTTTCATAAATTAATTTACTTTGCATACAAACCAACAAATCATCAGTTTTATTATTAAAAAAATGTTGGGAAAGAATCACAGGCATGTTGAATCAGTTGAGTTATTTATTGAACAAAAATATCCACAAAAACATTCACCCAATTCTCTTATCAAGTAAAGATTTTTAAGGTAAAGTAATGCACTTCTTAGAAACTTAAACAGCTTAATGTGATCACATGCAATACTGAGGCAGTTATGTAATAAGTAACTTACTTCCAAATCAACAATGTTGGGGGAAAAAAATCTTATATAAATAACAAGAATATACAGTTTATAACATGTTTTTTCACTTTGCTACCCAACGTTCGATACTTACGTATCGATACAAGACGGATAGTGTAGCTGGTAGTGATGCGTGGGTCGACCCGCGGGTCGGGAGAGTTCGGGCCAAGCTTATTAGAAAATATCATGAGTTCAGGCTGGTGGGTATAAAAACTGAGAAAGGAGTGTTCTAAGTAAGGTATTAATAACTTAGAAAATAGTCTAAGTTATCTTCTTCCCCTCTCTTTCTCGCACTCTCAAACACAGACACACACCACAAACTGCAGTGCTCATGTCCGCTTGTCTCTGTCCTTGTCTCAGACCTCAGTCCTAACAATTGTGCTAGGCTACTATAATATATAAAGTTCCCGGTTTGCGGGTCAGGTAGGGCGGTGCAAATTGGCTCTCGTAACGGGTCCGATGGGTGCTGGTAATAAAGAACGCTGGCTGACCGACGCATTACTGGTAGCTATCATTACTTGCAGAAAACTGTGCAAGAGTAAATTAAACAGTTAATATATGTAATGGTCACAAACTAAGGCAAATAATTGGTTAAGTTACATGTATTTACAATGTTTCCGGGCTGAAGCTTTACTTATCAGGCAAGCCTAACAGGAATCTGTCAGCATCTCAATCCTTGATATTAAGGCCAAGCATATTGGAGAGGCTCAATGACAATTTTTCATTTTCATCTGATGGCGAACGTTCAGGGGCAACCAGGCCCAGTACAGACTCTGGCTTTTCCACTTTGAAAGTACCTCCTCTCACCAAAGAAGAATCTGCATCTGTAGAGGTGCTGACATCAAGTCTGGGGGCAGAGAGCTTCAGATCGTTATCTCTTTTCGCTTCAGTTGGTGAGTCGTTAGCTGAGTGTGTTTTTTCCTTTGCCTTTTTCAGTCTCTCCATGATGTCAATCTTTCCTCCTGTTTTTGTTGAAGCATTTACCATTGGCAAGCGGATCCCTTTGCTGACGACATAATCTTTTGCCTCTGTGTCAAGTTTTGATAAGCTTAAAATATCCTCAATTCCTCCCATACCATCAATGCTGTTCCTGGGTAGTTTGTGGACTTTGAATACAGCAATGTCCACCTCAGCATTAGACACATCAGTTTCAGAGTCATCATCACTTCCTTCTTCATTGGTTACTGAACCAGACTTTAATCCCCATTTGAAGGGCCGTCTTGACTTACTTTTTGGGGAACCTTTAACTTCAGCATCTGCTTCGGCTGCTGTGATATCCAGTTCAGGTGTGTCTAGGCTTGTCTTCACTTCAGGTGCCTTGATTCCAGCCTCCACTGAAGGATGAACACTGGGAAATTCAGGACTTGAAAGACCAAGTTTAGGAAGCTTCAAATGAGGAAACTTGAAGTCACCCAGATGTGAATCAATATCTAGATCTGGTGTTTTTAACTGCGCGTCAGGTCCTTTGAGGTCTGCTTTTGGCAGGTTGATATCCATGTTTGGAGCTTTCAGTGTGACAGGTGCTTTGGTCTTTGGTGAAGACAGGCTGAGATCTGATGCTTTCCAGTTGAGATCAGGTACCTGGAGGTCTGCTTTTGGTAGATCCAACCTGGGTCCTGTTACATCAGCTTTGGGCAAATTAAGGTTGACACGTGGACCCTTAGTATTCAGGGTAGAAAGGTTGAGGTCTGGTACACTGATGTTTGTGTTGGGGGCAGAAAGGTCAATACCTGTCTTAAGATCAGCATCAAGATCTAGATCTGGAGTACTGAGATCTCCTTTAATAGTAGAAAGATTCAAGTTAGGTGCTTTGACATCAGCTGTTGGCAATTTAAGATTTACATCAGGAAGATTGACATTGTCAGCATCGACATTGAGATTAGGTTCTTTTACTCTTGGCCCTGACCAGCCAAACTTTGGAAGATTTATTTTGGGTAGCTTTAATTTTCCAGCTGAGGCATCAACCTCTGGAGTTTGAAGGTCTATGTCAGGACCTCTCAGATCAGCCTTTGGTACATCAATGTCAAGATCTGGTGCATCAAAACCCATTTTTGGTGCAGACAAGTTGAGATCTGATGCTTTGAGGCCTACATTAGGTGCAACCACATTGCCTTTAGGTAAGTGAATGTCTGGGTTGATATCTAGACCATTAAGATCCATATCAACTGCCTTGAGGTCCATGCCTGGTACCTTCACATCAGCATCAATGTTACCCTTTGGACCCTTCAGTGTACCAAATGTGGGTTTCTTGAAGTTGAACCATTTCAATTTTCCAGAATCGTCAAAATCTGGAGCATTGATGTCTAACTCCTGGCCTTTCAGATCAGCTTTGGGTAAGTTTAGATTAACATCTGGTGCATTTATCTCACCATCAATCTTTGGAGCTTTGAGACTCAAGTCAGGGGCTGAAACATTGGCATCTAGATTTGCATCTGGACCATCAATCTTAGGACCTGAGACTGACCACTTTGGCTTTTTTATAGTAGGCCATTTGAAGTTCCCAGATTGGCCCTCAATGTCTACATTTGGTGCTTTAACATTAACATCAGCTCTGGGTAAATTCATATCAACATCGGGTCCATCAAGTGATGCTTTAGGAAAGAGATTGAAGTCAGGTGATTTTACATCAGCATCGAGGTCAACATCTGGGCTTTTCACTTTTGGCCCAGAAAGCAGAAACTTGGGTTTTTTGAGTGTTGGGAACCTGATTTTGCCAGCATCAATATCAGCTTTGGGTAAATTCAGATCAACATCTGGTGTGCTTATTTCCCCATCAATTCTAGGAACCGAGAGATCCACATCTGGTGAGCTCAGATCTGCAGTAAGGTCCACATCAGCATTGGGGCCATGAAGTTTGGGTTTTTTCCACTTCAGATGAGGCCAGTTAATTTTCTTATCAATGTCAAGATCTGGGGCCTGAAAGTCTACATTGGGACTGTTGAGGTCAACTTTTGGGAGATTCAGCTCAGTATTCGGTACATTAATGTCACCCTCAATCTTTGGAGTTGAGAAATTTAAATTGGGTGTGTTTAGGTCTGCATCTATGTCTAAGTCTGCTTTTGGACCGTGAAGTTTGGACTTCTTCCATTTCCGGTGAGGCCAGTTGATTTTACCAGATGTAGGCTCTACATCAATGTTTGGGGTTTGCATGTCTAGCTCAGCCTTTGGCAAATTAATGTCAACACCCTCCACTTTTGGAAGAGAGGGATCTACATATGGTGTGTTCAGGTTTGCATCTAAGTCCAGATCAGCTTTTGGGCCATGAAGTTTGGGTTTTTTCCATTTAAAATGAGGCCAGTTGATACCAGATCGGGTATCATTGTCCCCATTGAGATTTGGGGTTTGAACATCTAGATCAGGGCTTTTGATGTCAGCTTTGGGAAAGTTGATGTCAACATCTGGTGCACTTAGATCCCCATCGATCTTTGGTGTGGTGAGGTTGAAATCAGGTGCAGACAGGTCAGCATTGAAGTCGGCATCTGGTCCTTTAACTTTGGGACCTTTCCATTTCAGATTGGGCCAATTGGTTTTGTCAGGACCATTCAAATCCACTTTTGGCCCATTCAGGTCCAAATCTGGACTTTTAACATCTAATTTTGGGGCTGACAGATTGAGATTTGGTGTCTCTAGATTTCCACTGACGGAAGGGAGATCGAAATCACCAGAAACATCCATGTCTGCTTTTGGTGTGTTAATTTGAGGGAGATTGAAGTTTGGCATTGAGAATTTTGGGGCCTTGTATTTCAGGTTGCCTGTCTTGATTCCTGGTTTCTCGATGTCGAGTGAGGCACTGGGGGTGTTGAGCTTGGGAGTTGAGACACTGACATTAGGTGCTTTGAGGGTGCCATCTAGGTCTCCTTTTACATCTGGTCCAGTCAGTCCCAGTGAGGGCATTTTGAACTTGGCACCGGCATCAGCTGAGGGCTTATTTAGACTGAAACTGGGAAGGTCTCCATTGAGAGTGGGACCACCTAGTTCACCCCCCAAGCCCTGTGCAGTATTTAGCTTTCCTCTTAGGCCATCAAGGGAAACAACGGGTGCCTCAGCTGATGCATCCAGTGACAGATCCTTTTTTAAGTTGAGCATCTGTTGGTAATGGAGGGATAAACAAATTAGGTTAACATTGATTAAAGCTCTTCAGTGTCATTAATAAGTTATAACGAGCTTATATTGTTATCATTAGTAATGCCTTCCGATACCCAGTTCTAACCGGTAACCGATTAGACAGTAGTAAATACCAGAAGTATCAACATGGTCCGGCGTTAACGGTTCTGCTATTGGTACTTTTGAAGTTACGGAGTAAGATCACCGTTTAAAAAAGGCAGCGTTCAAACCTCTTCTCTCTGTCTCTGTCTTTCTGCTTTACTCTGACACACACACACTGACTCCAGCTCAGTACAGCGTGAGACACACATCATGGCAGAGAGAAGAAAAAGATCCAAAGTGTGGCTACATTCTATATTTCAGTAGATACTGAGAACTCTCGTTGTCACAAATGCAATAAAACCCTCACAAGTAAGTGAAGTAACACCAGCAGTTTATCACAACATTTGGCCAACAAGCAGAATATAAATGTGCAGAAATGTTCAGTCCACTGCAGCAAGCGTTAGCGATACCATACGGAGTTTGAGCATAACAACAGGCTAATCAATGAAAGCTAATCACTCAGCTAATTGTTTAGCTGCGAATGTACCAAACCGATAAGTAGTATTGATAATAGTACTAGTATTGATACAATTTTAACAATACCCATCCCTAGTTATCATTAGCACTGTGTTGGAGAACTACTGTTTCTATTAATATCATTTTTTCCAATTTAATTGTTTAAAAAAATGTGCAAAGGAAGCATTTGTCATGGGTTTTAGGAATTTTTGAAGTGCCCTAACAGAAACTAACATCATATCAGTGGAGGATGACTTTGACTAGATTGATACTTGTCTATAGCTCATACAACAGTCTGCTCACATCAGACTTGGTCACCTCATCCAAATAACAAAGAAAACATTTTTTCTATCTTACCTCTTGGGGTATATAGCCTGCATATAGTTTTGATTTTATATACCACAGTTTAGAGGTATCCATTTTTATTGGAACCACTTTTGAAACACAATCCCACAACTAGGGGTAAGACTTTCTTTTTAAATTTGGGTGAACCAACCCGTGCGAATATTACCTTTGTCGGGTCTTTGAGACCTAATCCAAAGGAGCCAAGACCAGCACTGGCGCCCAGCTGCTTCTTTGTCAGAACCTTTATGTTGCTATCATATGGCTCCAGGACCTTCAGGATCTTCAGCACTTCATTTTTGTTGAGGTGGTCTAGGTGTATAGTGGCTGCAGAAATCTTATCCCCTGGAACAAGTAACAACTCATCAAAAACAGCATGTTTCTATCTTTTCCATAAATCCTTTACCCACAGATACTGGTTGAGATTTCAAAAACTGCAGCAAGAATACCATTTGATTTTCAATATGTACTTGTTTTTCTCTTACCTGCTTTTAAGCCACTCCTTGCAGCGAGTGTGTCATCTGTGATTCCAGTAATGACGACTCCTTTCTCAGAGTCATCTAGGATCAGACTTTCTGAGAAACATCTACTCTTGTTGTCCCCGTTCTATGTTTAAAAGTGGTTCACAGTGCACAAGATGAGACATTCACATTTTAGCAACATTTATTTTGTGACAGTCAGATGTACTTATTTTCATTCTTACCATATTTCTTAGTTGTATTTACATCCACATATCCTGGAATGTTTTACCAAACCACAAGAAACCATGGAAACACCACACCACAGCAAAGTAATCTGTAAAACACCAGAGAAAAGCACATTTATTTAGTTAGTATAACTTTAAATCAGTGACATAACTATATCATGTACCTTGTGGAAGATTAAAATGCAGGGAAGAATGCAGAATTTAACAAATGGTCATTGTCTCTATGAAAAATCCATATAATTTTTCATGAAAATCCTTTCCCTCCTTTATTTAGAGTCCTCGCCAAGAATAGAGTAAGCAACATGGTTTTCACGCTATTTATAAAGCACCAGTTTAGGTTTCCAGTATGTAATCAATTACCAAAAATATCCACTATGAATATGAAGGAAATCAATGTTGACAAGTGATGGCCTACAAGCTATCTAAAGTCTTGACCTTGAAGATGACAACAGTACAAACATTATCATCAAAAGTCATAGTGTGAATATAGCCGAAGATCTTTATTATAGATTTGGAAATGATTTCCATCAGCTGTCTGTAGCTCTCACCAGAGCCAGTTCATGCCTCTAACCACACATCCCTGCCAGTGCCCTGGGCTCTTCACCTGTCTTTAGCAACTCTTTCATTTTCTGACCCTGACTGACAGAGAAACAACAACGCCCACACACCAGATCACCTCACACTTTAGGAATCCAAAGCTTGTGCCAGGTTTGTTCATGGGGAATGTATGCATCCAAACAGGTTGGTTAGGATGCATTCTGACTAACGCATACACAGACCACCCTTCAACCACACCCCAACATCTCCACATGTAACTGCTCATGTAATTCACTTGCAGCATAGTCGCATAAATAATGGCAGATAAGGCTTTACATTTAGTAGTACGGGGTTGTGAAACAAGTCCTAAAAAAGGAGAATCAAGGATGTTTTGTTCCACCAAGATCCAGACTGTCCGATAATGCTTAAAAACAACTTGGAGTTAATCGGTCAACACCCATCAGTGTTTATGCAACATGAAGAGATGGTCCTCCAAAAGCTAATTATCATAACCGTTTAAATAGTTCAAATCAACAGCTTTGCTATGTGCAATTAGAGGCCTTAAGTGAACGAATTAGTGACCTGTTGACAGGTATGCTTAGTGCATTTTTGTAAGAATATATAGAATGAGAGCTCAAAATATACATCAGGGGACTGAGCTTATTAGAGCAACACTAATCACAATCGCTGATGTTACTGCACAGATGTCCTTGATTTCCAAAGCTGAAAGAAATGTTGAAAAGCGACAGGACTGCACAGTGGCCTCAGACTCTATACATACTTTTACAAACCAGAAATCTGCCAATCATAGGAAACAAGAAAGTCACGAGAGATTACTAAAAGTGTGGTTAATATGTGCATTATTTAAAACAGGGTGGCAACATCAACACTGATACCAACCACACTGACTCACAGCAGGGTGTGCGTCAGATGACGGCAGACTATGGAATGTCCCAGTCAGAACAGTTACAAGTCACACTGACAGCAGTACTTGTTAGCGATACTGAACATAACATTTGATATACTGTGTATTCTTTATCTACACTTTTGTCATTTTATTTTGAATGCTCACTTGTTGTTAATGCCAGAAATCACAACATATTTCTAAAGATCTTGACTTTGCAACAATTGTGTTTTATATACAATTCAAAAGGACAAATTTTGAAATGATTATAAGGCAATATTGATTCCAATATATGTCAAGAATAAGGATCTAGAACTTTACACTTTGATATGGTTCCTTTAGACCAAGAATATATACTTGCACCAAGTCACAAAGTTATTTTTCAGTTACAGTTTTCTTCCTAGAGCAACATAGCATAAATGCTCTGAAGAAGATAATAATGTATACAAATAAACCAAATTCATATTCATAATGCACAAGCTTTCTATGTATACATTTTATCTTCTTAAGTCACCAACAACTTGCTTTTTAAGAACTCATTTTAGTAAATGTTGCCCTAAATGATCTCATCATGGGGTCTCATATCAAGCAAAAAGAGGCCATAGAGAACATGTTTGATGGACTCACCGTATGCTGCTTCCAGAGACGCCTCTAGACAAGGAAAGCCCAGGGAGAGATATTGCCTCCTCAGATTGTCACTGCAGTTCTGACAGGCAAGACAGGATGGATCTGCCAGTTAACTGCCTATAAGCAAGCAAACCAGGAGAACAGGTTAGGCCGCATCAGTACCGCCTCTTCTAGCACCCCCTTTTCCCCTTACAACACACACCCACACGCCCCGCATTCAAACTATGTCACAGAGTCTTTCGCAGGCTTTTCGGCAGCCGAAACCTGACTAGAAAGCACAAGAGAGAAACACCACTCCTTCTTAACAGGACTAACCAGGTTTGCAAAGAAATAACACATAGCAACACTCGCATACACAGAAACTTGGCGCACAATCACTTTTCGGCATTTCTGCTTTGATGAAGCCTTCGCACTCAAATTTTGTGGGTCTTGGGGGTCTTTTGATAATTTTGCAGAGCGGGGCCACAGAAGGAAAACTATAAATATCAAGGCCACTAATCTGCTAATTGTGCACAAAAGTTATAATTAGCTCATTTTAATTAGGTTATTCTCACATTTTGAATCATTTGTGGGCACGAATAATGATTTCATCACTTTGGCATGCACAAAGCCAAGTCATGCATTGCAGCCGCCACCTGCTGAAGGCACCTTTCATTAGTTCTGGCTCTGGCTAGAGACTCTTTAATGAAGCTTTGTTTTACTTATAGGATGAGTTATCAACACATGTTACCAACAGTTGCAAGACATTATTGTTCGTAGCTGTCTTTATCGTTCAGGGGAAGGCCTTGGAAAACATCATGGTGGATGTAAGTGTTTGGATTGAAGTTAGTGTGTTGTGCTAGAACTCTATATCCACACTTATCTCATGCACATGTATGAACCAAAAGGTGGGAGCAATGTAATTGGATTTAGGATTACGGTCTTATGTGCCCAAATTAATAAATTGTGGCCTCAAATGTACGTATATATTGTTCTCTTTGACCACTCCCGGGCTCCGTAGTAGTTAAAGGATTGTAACACTGTTTCTGCATAATTTTTCCAATTACAATACAATTTTTTTTACTTTCCTATTAGGAATAAAACAATATTTTCATTATTACAAGCTACAGTAGTTTTGATTTGTTTTGGTATATTATGAAGATCCAGTTGCAGAGCTTCAAGTCAGCAATTATCGCTCTTGTTGTGTGTACAGACTTTACAGTCAATCAACACATTACCACACTAGCATTTAATAACAATAAGAGCAGACATAATTAACATGTGTCATGTCAATACCCTCTCATTTTCACACCATAGTAACAAGAATATAAACCAATGGCTATCAGTTTACCTATATCTGGCCTTTAGTTTAGTAAAATTTTGAATGCAAAACTTTAACCTGTGATGTGTTTATGAGTGACTGACTGACTGTGGGTGACCGTGGCTAAGTGGAGAGCCGGGCCGTCCTGCAATCAGAGGATCGGCAGTTCGATCCCTGGCTCCAGCTCCACTAGTCGCATGTCGATGTGTCCTTGAGCAAGACACTTAACCCCAAACTGCTCCGGTAGCTGTGCCTACGGTGTATAGATAGATACTGAATTGTAAGTCGCTTTGGATAAAAGCGCTTAATGGCTGTAATGTAATGACTGACTGACTTACCAGCTGTGCAACTCACTAATTTCACTTAATGGGTGACTTTGATATTTTTCAAACTGGACCCTATTTTCCGATGTTTCTGTGTCTAACTGACAAATGGGGAACAATGTAAAATTATTTTGAAGACATTATTGCTTCAATATTCTCCTTACTAAGATGCATACTAAGGGATGCAGTATGAGTCACTACCCAACCCTTCCAACCAATTAATACAATGTCTAATACAATGTGTACAGAAGAGACTAAGCAGGGAGTTGTCAGTGTAAGACAAAGACAATAGCTAAATGATGAGCATTATAGATGCCAAGATGAGGGAGTAAGCTGGTGAGTGAGATTCCAACTTTATGTGAAGTGCTTTCTGGTACAACGACTTGTGAAACGAAGGGTGTCTAAAATAAAAGCCATGATCCACATACGGCAGGAGTCACAGAACACTGATAATACAGGGAACATACTAAACGATGTAACTGGAGCCGATCCCAGCTGGCATTGGGCAAAGGCAGGGTTCATCCTGGACAGGTATAGAGAGAAACAACCATTCACGCTCACAGCCACACCTACGGGCAATATAGAGTCCTCAACTAACCTAAGCTGCATGTCTTTGGACTGGAGATTCTGGAGAAAACCCATGCTGCAATGGGGAAAACATGCACAGAAAGCCCGTCTAGCACAGGAATCGACCAGGGCCCCTATTGCTGTGAGAACTACAGGTACCTCAAAAACAAATGCGTCACACTTAGTACAATCAGAACAGCAGAGGCCAATATGCTCAGGTTTAATAGGGTCAAGCTCCAAACACTGGATACCACACGATAAAACCAAAAGCTTCTCTTAGTCTGTGTGTTTCTGTAGAAGAGATGTATACAGTACATCCTCCTGACAAATGTCTGTCCGTCTGTGTCCTCACTCCCCACACCAACAGTAGAGTGACGATCCTATTTCCATATGTATGACCACATGAGCTTTGATGATGGGCCTACGTGCGTTTTGGGGTGACAGAACTGTCTTTTTCTTCTTTCTATTTTTAGTCTGACCGGCCCATAAAGCAGGTAGAGCGGTCAAATGTTTTTTACTCTGAAATGACACTGGGTTGTCCCAATCACATCTCCCCTTGAGAGTAGAGCCTTCATTAAGCGCATCTGCAAAAAAGGGATCAAATAAAAGACAGGTCACGATAGCAGAATGGACTGAGCATCAGACTGCTTTTTGAACAGCCCCCGACTTCAGACCTTTTTAGAGACTTGCTGTTTGGAGTGAACCCAGTCAGCGTCTCTCTCACTCCTCTCTTGCTGTGTGCACACAGGAAGGAGTGAGTTACTATGGTTACGGGCATCGGCCCTGCAAGAAGATTGTAATGTAAGCCTAATGTATGATGCTCTGCTGAAAGCTTCATAAGTGTGTGTGTGTGTGTGTGTGTGTGTGTGAGACACAAGATACAGCAGGAAGAGTAGAGGAGAAAAGGCAGAGCGTACAGGAGAAAACACAGCTCAGTCTTTCCCTGTCCCCCCTGAATACACTGCACAAGTGCATCATCGCTATCAACTCTTTAAGCTTCTCACAGTGGCTTTTCTGAAAAGGTGTAAACACGAACTACCTTTCGACATGTTGTACAAGCCAGCATAAACCAGCCAGTACCCCGATGGCACCACTGGCCACATCTGTATCCAATCAGCAGGACAGAGAGCAGGACTGTGGTGGGACGAAATGAGGTGGACTCTGTTTACATCAATGATGCTTGGTGCTCCAACACAGTCAAAACTGACTCACATGTTTCTTTTGTCAGCCATACTCCCCAGTGAATTGTTGTGTTGCCACTGTTTAAGCAAATCCATGCAGAGGAATGCATTACTGTTTTGTTAGTCATGTTTTGCTTGTTAAGCAAATTGGCTGCAACTGCATTTCGTTGTGCAAACCTGTGACGCATATGATGCATTGTCCTTGAATCTTGATTATTAATTCATAGTGAGTACAGTCCATAACTTCACTAGCTTTATTCCCAGCAGCTGGGGCATGGATACTGTTTTACTGAGCTCCGTATGAAGCCCTGGTACAGACACAGAGAGAGCATCTGTTACATGTGTAAATAGATAGAAAGTTATGATGGAAGTATTTTGGCATAAACTGAGACACAAGACTGGTTTCTTAAGCTCCAGACTGTCAGCATTCCCCTTAGATTTACATTTGAGAATATCTTGGTGTGAGATTTGGTGAAATCAGATTTACTGTCAAATGAACACAAAGTTACAGTACTTTGTGAGTGAGGGGTTGATGGTGATTTTGTTCGTACATGTCTCTTAGCCAACGGCTGCTTTTTGTGAAGTCAGAGAGAAGGAAAAAAAGAAAACAGCAATTCCTCGATTCATGTTTCATTCACTGCCTCAGTTTCAGGTCCAAACTTGTGCTTTTTAATGAATACCTGTGGAACTGGTAAAACAAAGATGCACACATAAACACCTCCTCTACTGTCACAACAGCACACATGTTATGTCTGCAATAGTCAACTTAACTGGTATGTTGCAGGTGATGCAGCACAGGATTTTGTTATCCAGCCAATGAACAGCATTCCCCTCATTACTGGCCCAAAATTCTTCATTTATCAGGACTGAGCTGCAGCCTCCTGTGGGAGCTGTGTACGTGTCAATTGTGGGTGTATTCCGCAACTCAGGTGCTGTGTTTTGTTCTCAACTGCAATGACAACGATTTTTGAATTGGGCCCAACTCGTGCCTCTGACTGGCCTCTTAGGTATCGTAGCATTGAGAGCCGTCCAACATGCCACAACATGATTTCTCAGAAACCATTCAAACGAGTGGCCATAACATAAAGCTATAGGGTGGTTACATTACCAGGAGAGTCCTGTTTCTATGTTGAGTAACAGTATAGATGAAGTAAGAACAATTTGAGAACTAAATTCAATAGAAATAGAGAATGGAAAAGAAGACAGACTCAGCAGTAGTCTCTCCCACTCTGTGTGAAACCAGAATGTGTGTTTTGTTTCACACAAAAGAAAATCTCAATCAAAGTCACATTGACATTTATAAATGATACTAAAAAAGGCTTTGAAACAACATTTACAGCTTCATGTTAGCGAATACAATTTACTGTTACTACAAATGAACAGTTTGCATAATTAATAAAAACAAAGATATCAAGTAATAACACATTTAGAAATATATTATTTGATTTATTCTTTCTGAAAGTGAGGAGTGTTTCTTTTCTTTTACATTGTGCAAAACAACATAGTTTTAGCTCTAAGGTCTCGATTCAAATAGAGCAGTCTGAGTAGGGCAGAATACTCCTTAGTGGAACAACTCACAAGTTCTCAATGTGTATGAGGTCATAAGTACGTCCCTTCACAGTTATATTGTACGATGTCTTAGGGTGACGTACATTCACCAAACCAACCCTTGAAGCCGTTCCTCAAACAAGGCGTGTGTAAGGGAAGACAAATCAAGCAAATGACAACATGTATTTCAGAACAAGTGCCTCGGTGCTGTAAAGAGCCCCATGTCCCTAACTGGGACTGTTAACTGTTTCAGTTAAGGAGCACAAGGTTACTTTTGCAGAAATACGGCAAAATAATCAATGCAAATATACGGTAGGTGTGTGTTTACCACATACAGAGTCTGGATACTTTGACTATTCGGAGCATTAAACTAGCGTCTAGATAGTGCTGTGTTATTACTGCCAGCACCAGCTCTGCATTAAAGGGATCAAAGTGTAGGTGTGCAGAGCAGCAGGTGAACCTGTGCCGGACTTAGAAACAAAACTGACAATCAATGTAACAATGTTAATTATTAGTTGTGAAGACGCTGTTTTTATTAGATTACCTGAACACCACCAGAACTCTTTTCTAACTCAGTCCTGACATTTTAAGAGAACCTCTTGTGTGTTTGACTTTAACTCCTTCAGAAAACCAGTTTGTTTGGAAGCAGGGTGGAAGTAAAGTGCTCAGACTCCAACAGATCTGTGCTTCCTGAATTGAGACGTGTCAGATTTCACCAAACAATTCAAGCTTTACAATGATTCAGAAATGTCTTATTGTTCGGTATGTATGTACAGCCTTTTGTCAACTTTAGTCAGCAAAAGTTATATGATGATGAACTAATTGATAAATGATTGATTTTGGATAGTTTGACTTTGATTTTCTTATAACAAAAAAGTCTCAATCGGCAGAGTAAGTGTTGATACAGTCTCTGCTCATGTCATGTGTTCCAACTGGAATGCTGTGAAACTGCATTCCTACCACACTAGTGTGCAGAGTAGAGACACATTAAGCACAGACTTCTGTCTAAACTCACTAAACACTGTTGGATGCACCGAACATCTAACGTAACCAATTACGTACGCACACTGTACTTCATACTCCATTCCAAACATTCTGCATCTATTACACAGCAGAAGCTTTACCTCCATAGGCATTCCAAACAAGTCTGGATAATTGTAAATCTATCTTCATCACATCTGCACAAGCACGAAGAAGTAAACGTTTACGTGAACGAACCCTGGAACATGAAATATTTACTGGTAATTCATCCACATGTTAAATATTTGTCTTCATCTTTCATACGTTGCTCATACAAGATCCCGAATGAGAATATCTGTTTGTAACAGTAACACCTAACTGTAGATGTCTGATTGGAATACATGCGACCTAAATACTGCATGGTCCCATTAGATTAACACCTGCAGTCCATCTGAGGCCTAATAAACCTCTAATTCCCATACTGAGCAACAATTCCCTTTGCTCTTTTGATTGCAGACAAAAACGTCTAGGTGGCATTTGCAGAAATAACTGAACTGTAAGTTGTTGTTTTTTACTGATCTAAGAACTTGTTTACGTCTGTCCTGACTAAAATAGTGTTTAATGTCTATGATTACCATTTTTCATACTTGTGGTATCCTGCATACGTCATGTGTTCAGGCAGCATGGTGACTGAAATAAGTAGATATAATGTGATTAAAGACAAAAACACCTCACTGTGTCTTCTCCGATTCTTAGAAAAGTGTTGTGTTCTGGCTCGGAAATACAGGCGTCAAGGCTTCAGCAGTCAGTCAGGCTACGGCCTCTTGTCCAATGAATCAAGGCAGCGAAGCATCCCTGGTATTTGGATTAGGTATTCTGCCCCACAGCAACTCTCTTCCATCCATCTTCTCTGACAACTGCTCTCGTTGTCAAGAGTGGGATTACAAAATTGAAAGGACACAACACTGACTTCACTGCAGCAATCATTACGGACGAGAGGTCAACCTGTTGTACTGCTCAGCTGTCGCTCCTTCTATTGTGTACATTAGAACTCCCAAATCCCACTTGAGATATATAGAAAGTTGTTACAGTTTAGATTTAAAAATGAACAGGTGGGTAGGGGGGGGTTAGTGAAAACCAAAACATGTTAATGTTTCCAACTGGTTAATGCAGGTTATATAAATTACAGCCAGAGTTAGGAGTAAATTAAGCATAAACCTTTTCTAGAAATGATCAAATAAATGAACATTATATTTGTTCAGTTAGCAGGAGGCCTATAGTTTTTACATTTAGCAGTACATCACTTGGAGGTCAGGATATGTTCAGTGAATTTGTGGGTTTTATCAACCTGGGGGAGCTTACCTTCAACAATTCAACACATAGCCATGGTGGGGATTTTATCAGCGGATTCCAGTGTTTTTAAATTTATATTTACATTCCTCCCCAGTGTGCAGAAGGATTTGAAACATGTGTTGCAAAATATGTTGCAAAATGAATACAACATGTATAATTAAACTGGTTTTAAGTCTTTGGGCCTTTAAAAATGATTGAAATAAAACAATCTGAAAAGGGAAGTACTCCTTAATGGAACTGCTTACTCACCAACATGCAGAATGTGTAGAGAGGTCACAAATAAAGATCTTCCTTTGAGGAGTCATACAACAGCAGTTTAGCATGAGATTAAACAAGTTGATCTACTCAGAGGTAGTTGGGGGTCCACATAGATCCAAACTGCAAGTAGGCTGACAACACCAGCCCGGAGGTGAGCTTCGTTTCTCTCTCCAATGACACTACTAAAGGTACGTGAAGGCACACACTCAACCTGACATTGTTAGATTGAGAGAACATATTCTGTTCCACACACTATAAAGCATGCGCTCAGGCCGACAGGTCAAGATCCTGGACATTGTTCTGAAGACGCAGGAAGCCAGACGTCTCATGGCCACATTCCTCAGCTTGCATGTGGGTAGGGTAAACACTCAAGTATGCACTGTGCATTTTTAACTAGGTGACACATTCTTTGGCTGGTGTGTTGACGCAACAGATAACAAGATGTGATGAAACTCCACTTCATGCAACTTAAGTCTAGTTAGGAAACTCAACGCCACACACAAGATACATTTGCATTAGAAGAGGGTTGCTTTATTTAAAACTGTACATTAAGAAAAACAGGTTAATGAGAAATCATTAACATACATGATATGTTTAAAAGCTTCACTCCCATACACATCAGAAGCTGGTGAGTAAGGAGTTGGCCGGCAGGTTGTCTTTGGCTGGAGACATGGGCTTTCCTTTCTTACGCGCACTAATCTTCTGGGAATCTCTGAAAAACACAAATGCGGTTTTAGAACTGATCTATTTAAAACAATCACTGGTTAAAGTTACTGGTGTTACAGCCGTGATGTCACCATGACAGTTAGTTTACACTGTTGTCCACTGTAAGTGGGAGTTAGTCGAAGGTTTAAAACGGTTCCTCTGTCCTACCGTGACAGTTTTTTTTATTATCTTCACTGGGAGATCATGAGATAGGTAGTGTGTGCATGAGTGTCTGTTCATGGCTAATCTCGCATACCGCTGCTCAAAACCACATATTTTGGGTGCTCATTTATTGCTGCATGCTCAAAGACGTCTAGTAATTTCAATGGCTCACTTTATCAAAACACCTTTTATTGCCTCTTTGATACTGCCTTTGATTGATGGCTGACCGCTAGCTCCTCACTCATTACTCTTAACCGGCGGGGGGAGCAGGTTAAGAGCTGCCTCTCTCTGCAGCCAGAGACAGAGGGGGAAAGCAGTTTACTCAGTAGACTTGAAGCCTAAAGAAATGCTTCAAGTCGCAGGATATGCCTGTGATGCGCGTCAGCACACACACACACACACACACACACACACACACACACACACACACACCTCTTTGCAACTTAGCCGCTGCTCCGTGGGCACACAGCGTGGTGAGGCTGGGTATGGTTTGAAAATGTTTGATACGTACTGATACCTTGAATACTGATACTGATGGCACAACAGTACTTTTTCTGATACTTTGTGAGAATGAAAACCTCATAGCCTTATCAGCAGCCCAGCTATGTTACTATAAATGACTACAGCTCTTGTCACTACTATGTGTAAAATTGTTTATTATGTAAACATTCCATTTTCTTGAAATTATGTAAACAGTCTGAGGTATTAGTTAATTGCAAAGCCAACATGTTGACAACATAAAAAATAAATAAAAATAAAATGTAACATTAAGGCCACGACCACAACAAATTCTCAAATATTAGACTTGACAGTTTCAGTAAATATTTATCAGTCACTTTTCTAAATCCACATGAAGGCTCTTATGTGTGCATGTTGAAGCGTTTCTGATGTGGCTTGCAGGTGAAGGTCGGCCTTCTCTGCATCTAAGGTGATTGCACAATTACTGTCGAGCGCCGACATCTTTTCAATACTGAGTAGGATGGGCATAATTCAATACAGCTTGCTGACTTTATTTAGTTTTTTTACCAGATTGTATGATTGTCTTGTACGACAACTTTAAGCCGATTGCCCACACAAAGCTTGGTTTGTACCTGCGCCTGGTACCCTAGCACGAGCCGACACACGAGCTCTGAACACGCAGACCTGCAGTTTGTTGCAGGTTTCTGTGAAATGCCAGCGGGCGTACAAACGCCATAAACCTACCTCCTCAATACTAGGGAGGGATCGTAATTTACTGTAAACTCATATGTCATATTTATGGACTACTTTATTGCCTTTATAAAAGCCCTGCACAGAAAGAAGTCAAGTATTAAATGCATTAATGCATTATAAAGAAACAAAAAGGTTAAATATCCTGTATTTGATTTGGCTGCAAAATATTTACACAGCTGTAGATTTTGTTTTTGATCTTCAGACAATGAGTTACTAAAATTCGGAGGTGCACGACCAAGCGTCGAGACAACTTGCAGAGCCTTCACACACTCATTTTTTGGAGCGCCCACCTCACGCCTGCTTCACTACGGGCAAGTAGAATCAGGCTTTACGACGCCGCTAGTTTTGGAGTATGGCTGAATTCATTCAATCACACAATACAGTGGTGGTTGTTGCAGATACACCTGGTGGAAATCTGCACTTTACTAAGTGACACTTTCTACTTTATATTATAGTTTTATTTTCTTATAGTATGATAGTTTATCAAAGCTGCGTGGGTAAAATGCTGCCTCAGCCCCAGCAGTAGGGTTGTGTCTGTCTTTGACACTTGCACTACGCTCCATTCAAAATAAATGTAAAGAAACTGATCCTTATGCATGCGTGGTTTCCCCACTGTACCACACTGAACCCAGACTGGGAACCTTTACACCCCTTCTCACAACTGCATAACAAAGCGGTTATTCTTTTAACATTATTATAACATTGGAACTTGGAACTAGTGTAGTGTATTCTATCAATAATTATATTTCTTTACAGAATTTCTCTTTTACTTTTTGAAGCTGAAATTCTTCCAGAGGCTGCTGATGGTGGCCTGGACCCCAGGGGTGTTTTCATTATTGGAGGAAGAACCCACAGACTTTCTCCTCAGTCCACTGGCCCTGGCCGGGCCCAGTGTTCGCACCTTTGCTGCTTGACCCCGGCTGCTGGACTTTGGCTTCAACAGACCTGAAACCTGGAGGGACAAAGACCATGTATGTGACACAAGATTAACCATAGAGGAAAATACACACAAGCTTTTAATGCTATGACAAAAATCCTACATTTCTAAACCCTAAATTAATAAACAATGAGATGATAAAATCAATACACTAACTCGATCGCCATTATTGCAGGGGCATCTCTCTGTTTGAATGCAGGATGTCCTAAGAAGTGTAAAATGTTCTACTTTAAGACACGAGGGGTTGCAGTGGTCCCACAGAATAAATTAACAAACTGTGGCATTATTGTGAAATAAAACGTTAGTTGCTCTAACTAGGGCAACCTAATGACCACCAACAAGCAGCGTTTTGGTTGCATGTCATATCCCTCAGTCTGCCTTTGTCTACTGTCTGCTATTCAATATTGACAAAGAGGTCAGAAAAATAGAAATGTAATGATTTAATGATACATTTCCTTTGATACGGACTTAACACAAACAGAAATGTTGTTTTTTGGGTTAGTAATTGGTGAGAGAGGGAGAGGGACACAGAGGAGAAAGAGAAAGGAAAAATAAAAGAGGGAGGTAGTTCTCACATCGTAAACTTCCATCTTTTCCCCTCCTGCTCTCATTTACACGACATGAAATACAAGTTGGTAATCAGTTAGCCTTGGTTTTGGTAGGTGTATATTTGAACCTAAGACACAACCAGGCTAGCTGTTTTGCAGTTCAGTCTTTATGCTAAGCTAGGCTAACCACATCCTGCCTTCAATACTGTACTTAACACACAGACATGAGATTGATATCATCTTCTCATCTAATGCAACAGGAGCACACGTCATTCTAGAGCGTTGTCCCTGCTCACTGGCTGCTTCTTGAGAGCAAAAGATATCATATGTGAGATGACATGGCTCGACAATGCCTTTAGCTTTACTGAATTACTGTATATTGAGAAATTACAATGTACTTTATTTTCAGAATTTACAGCCCTGTGTCCGGAGCCTTTAATGGTTCTATGACTTCTTCTCCTTAGTTAAATGATAGTTAGTCTGACTTAATATGGGACACTGGGTATAAGCCAATTGGTCGCCTATGTCAGCCAGCACTGTTCTCCCTTTTTACTAACACTATATTTTGCAAGGGCTCCGTCGCTGAATCCCGTGTTTAGCACCGCCCCAGATGATTGTGATTGGTTAAAGATATACAAACATGCAATAGCGTTTTTTCCCCCGAAACCAGACTGCTGTGGAGATAGGTCTGGCTATATCTGTAAGTTCAAGACTCCTCTTGATCTTACATATATTCACCTCTTTTCAAAGCGTAATGAAAGGCATGCTCTGCTGGTTATGAAAATGAGTTGGATGGTAATATTAGTTAATTAGCTTGTCACTGTAGAAAAACCTCATTACCAGCACATTTCCCATGCTGCCAGGGGACATTAAACACCATGCTAATGAAATGCATTGGAGATTTACAGCTCCTTACGGCAGGCTGACACAACCCTCCTCCACTGTCTAATGGTAAAGAAGCTATGGGACAACTCAGTGCCTTTGAAGAATAATAAACTAAGATTTAACCAAATATCCACAAGGTTAGACATAACTTATGCCATGTCCCCACTACTCCGTTTCCATTTGAAAACGCATATGTTTCGCTAAGTTTACACTGAGCGTCCACGCTATGTCAGCATTTTCGAGCACCGAAAACAGAGGAGTTTGAAAACGCTCCTGAAGACGGATAAGTTTGAAAACTCCAGGTTGTGTTTTCGTGTGGACGGTCAAAAACGGATAAGTTTAGAAACGATGACGCCCACATCCACATTCGCTACTTGATTGGTTCTTAGCAGTCATGACGTGTCCTGCCGCGATTCGTCACACTCCTATCACCTGACCCTTACCCGGAAGCTCACAAACAACAACATTGATTATCGATCGACTACCAGGTTAATTTAACATGGAGAACTGATTACAGGCGTTGCTGACCTTGTTGTCTTTACTAGCAGCTGTTGTTCAGTTAAAGTCTGCATTATTATGGAGGAAGCAGCTGTTGTTGGAGCGATTAGTGAGCGGCGTGACCAGCGGCATTACCAGACCTACGGAGCGGACGTCTGAAGTCACGGTTAGCGGCTTTAGGGAGGGTGATGGATACCAAACGGAGGACTTTCCTTTTCTTATTACTGCTTATTTTGTTCTCCACATCTATTGTGAAGTCCGCAGATAAAATGTAAAGGAACAAAAGCAGTAAATGCTATTCAGTATGACAGATAAGCCACCAGTAGAGCTACGAGTGAGAACAGACAACGACACCGAGGAAACGAGTATGAGATGTGTGTTGACCACTTTTATGGATCATAATCTCGTAAACTTTTATGTGTAAGTGTTGATTTTAAAGTAAATTTGATGTGAGAGCGAGAGATAGTTACAACAATGTGGGTCTTGCTCTAAGTCTGAAAAATAAAACTTTCCACGAACTGTGTCTGTTTGAGTTCACAGAGGAAGATTTTAGAGAAGATCTTAAGTATCAAACACGAGCTTTCATTGTTAAAGACTACTTTATTACTCTCTCGTATTTTGTTTAACTAAGCAACCAATCTACTTCCTGTTTACATCGACACCACGCGTATGCCCAGTGTACGTGAAGAGTCACGTGATATTTGTTTTCAGGCATTTTAGTCTGAACGGAGATCAATTAGAAAACGATGCTGAAACGCCGTGTGGACGGAGAAAACGGAGTAGTATGGATGTAGTATGGATGTAGCCTTAGGCACAAACCCACCTTTGATCTCAGCATACCAGGTTTCTGATATGCTTCTGTTGAGTGTGTGGGAATCTGTTCTGGCTCAGAATCTTTGCTTGAATTAATTTCCTGAGGAATTAAATGAAAGACATGTAAGAACACAAAGCCATGCTACCAAAACAGTATTGCACACCAACTCATGAACCATGACACTCTGATGATGATGTGCCTGTGAAGGCTGACCCAACCACAAGGGATGTAAAAACATTTTTAAAGGCGGTGGAGATTTGTAGGAACGCACAGTTGCAGCATCCTCCTGGTAGGAGGAGGAGAAGCTGTCGGTGAGGACTTCCTCTTTGTGGCAGGAAGTGAGGTAAGGCTGGGACTGGGAGAAGTAGGCACTGTCCTGCGAGGGAGGTGAATCTTGGAGGTCATTATTTTTCACGTGTTCTCCATCAGTGGAGGACAGATGTGGTGGTGACATGTTTCCAGGGGGTCTGTGGGTCTTTGTGGACAAGGAAAAACTCTCCTTCTTATACTGAAACTGCTGCAGGGCGGACAGGCCTGACGTGGACTTAGGCGTTTTCAATTGTTCAGCCGTGGAGGAGCTGCCTGACCACTGAAACAGCCTTGGGCCCTGACTGACTGAACTGGGGGATGTGGTGCTAGGTGATGCAGGCGGGCTGGGGGTGTCCACAGATGGAATGTCTGGACCATCACTGTCCTTGGTCTGGGAGCTGGGAGAATTGTCCTGAGTGGGACTCCCTGCTCTGTTCTCTTCATCCTGAGGTAAATCCTCCTGAGCAGACATCTTAGTGCTCAGACTGGCTGAACTGGAACCGCTGAAGAATCTACATGTGGAAATAAACACAACCACATCAGGATAACATACAGTGTTGTGCAAGATGGCACTGCTCGAGTGACAGCCTGTTGCAGAAGCTTGTATAACGTCCTGTGCATTTTGTTGTATTCAATTGCCTTGTTTTTACTTTATTTTAGCTCATATTGTTAATATGGATATGGTGTGGTTTCAACACTTTGGAGGAACAGGATCAGGAACTGAGCTGTGAGAGTCTGACCATTTTATCTGCGTAGGGAGTTCATGCTCTCTGTTATTGGTAACATCCCACCATCAGCCGCCAACTCCGTCATCGCTAAACCAAAGACTCAACACCCCAATGCTTTTATTGCCATTTCAGGAGACCTAAACCAAGCCCCGCCCCTCCCGGGAAGATCGAATCACGACCGGGTACTTCTTAACTCCCTGTGACCAAGAGGACAGTCGGGTGGTGGTTACAGGATGCTACAGAGGCACTTGAGGGATGTTTTCAGAGAGATATGTTCTGGGATGAAACACATTACTGGGTTTAAGGACAAGAAAAAAACAGGGCAGCTTGAGCAGAGTGTAGGTGGAGCCAGAATAATTCTCTGAAAACGTTAACAAAACTTGCTAGCCAGTGTTAACATTAAGTTAACATTAACCAACAGGACCATATTAGCCAACTCAAACGCTGCTGGCAAACTACTTCACCAGGAGAGCAAACAGAAGCTCCAGAGGAGGACAGGAGGCTAGTCAGCTAGCTCCAGCCTGCTCTCGCCCCAACAAAGTAGCCTCCTAGCGGCGAGGAGTAAGGGTTCCGCTGGCCATGCTGTTGGGCTCAACTTCTGTAATAAGCCATTAACCTGGCCAAATTAGTTAAACAACTTAGTACTTCATCCACAAACTCTTGTCACATCGTAAGTACATTGCTATCGCCAGATACAGTAAGTGACAATTTTCTGTAAGCAGTGTCGCATGAAAGCATGATGGAATTATCAAGTTAGCTAAGGTAGCCAGCGGTCTGCTAGTGAGCTTGCTAATTGCCATAAAGTACTCCATGGTAACCATACGTGTCTAGATTAGTAATTAATGATTCTGATAAGGAGCTGATCATTCGGTGTGATGTCACCTGCTGCATGTGGCCTGGCTGTCCTCCTCAGCTTCCTGGTTCCTCCTCTGCAGCAGGGTGGCGAAGCGGTTGCGTGGCCGAGGCGGACTGGTTAATGTTGGCTTGTCTGAATGCTGGTCTGACCTGGACCGCTTGTGACTGGAGGACGAGTACTGCTGGAGCACATCCTGATCTGATACACTAGAGTCTATGGGAGGAAAAAGACAAATACAGTCCAGATGTTATAAGCTAGGAACTGCTGCTGTTATTATTTGCTTTAGTATATCCATTCTGATTTGTATTCCAGAGCTCTGTTTCCTAAAGGACCAATTACCTGCAGATAATTACATTTCATAAAAGGAGGACTGGATTGGGTGAAACTGTAAAACCAATTCTATCACCACAATCTAAAGTAAACTAAACCGCAATACACTCAACATCGGCTTAATGCGGTTATGATGAATCTATAGTATGCATTTATTATTTGTTTCCATATAATTTTGTTTAATTTCTTTTGAACTTTTCCATGGTTTCCTTGTTTTTGCTTTATGCCTGCAAACTATCTTTGAAAGCATATTTTTCAAACTCCTACGGACAAAAAAAACAAATAAGTTAGTTGAAAAGGAAAAATCTAAACAAAAAGGCACAACAAAACAGCCTAGACTAGTCAATCAGTCAAGTTTCTATGTGTACCTGTTCTGTAAGATAAAAACAATAATAAGTGCAAAAAATGAACCGCAGTTCAATGTTAAATAAAATCCAGTTTTAATCAATACTAGTGCAGTGCCCGTTTGGTACTGGCTGACTGCTTGGCTCCCGGTTGTTATCGTCACTCATTGCTCGTTGACTCCAGGGAAGTGAAGAGGAATTTGGTTACTAGGAATGTTAAAAATCTACTGCTTAACCATTAACCGATGATCAGAATTTTGACCGATTACTCTATAATTTAAGCAGTTCAAAGAAAATTTAAAATGAAAAAGCTGAAAGGAGAATAGCTGGTCCACCTTAAGAAGGTCAGCCCACCTTAAGTGAGCCTGAGCCGAAGTTGTTGCGAACCCCCTTCCCTTTAATCAGCAGTTAGCTGGCAAGGGAGACACAATAATTTAGCTTTGAGTTATATTAACGTTTTATTAAACGATAAATAAACTGAACATACACTTCACTGATACATTCACAGCTTTAACGTTGCTGACAACTTCACTCATCGTCACACTCTCTCTACGCAGAACTTGCAACACACTGGGGGAAACCCTGACCGAGTGTACCAGGCAGACACACAGCTGACAACATGGCAACTTAATTAATTGCAGTGGAGACTTACTGAGAAAGTGGCTGCATTTGTCCACGACGACACACATAACATTGTGGCCACTAACTCTCCCAGATGGGTGACCTGGGGATTTAACCGGTTTGTGTATCAGGTTATCGGGGCAGCTGGGTGGCTTGTTAATAAGCACATCAACGACAGAGCCCTGCATGCAAGGGACTGATCTTGACGGTTAACGGTTAATGATACATACAGAGATTCCTTGCTTTAGAGTTGGATATTATCAGATTATCAAAAACCTAATCATCTCCTGTACAGATGAGCAGTGGGGACCAACTACGAAATCTGGAGATGTTCAAACCTAAACCTTGTCCTTAAATTGTTCCACAGCCTAACTTGCAATGATCATCAGCCGTCATCAACCAATCAGATTTTTGCACTGAAGTCGACTTCTTTACTGACAGGGTAAAATGGGTATATTAGTGTTAAAAACCATGCAGCTATCTAAACACTGCATGTTAATAGCTCACCTTCTCGTGGTCTCTTCACCTGCAGCTCTCTGGAGGACAGCCTCAGACCAACCAGACTGATGATTCTCTCCTTCCCCCTGGTGGAGGGAAGCCTGTCCGGGGAGGCAGCAGACAGGGGCGGGGCAACTGCTGCTGGCTTTAAGCCTCCACTCCAGACACTGGGCCCAGTGGGGGCTGGGGAGTGGTTCCAGCTGCGACTGCGGGGTTTAGAAAGCTAAAAGGGACATTTACAAAGTTGTTCTAAATTAAATAACACACTTAGTTAAAGGAGACCTGATTATCAAAATTGGCTGTGATCTGATACCTGTGGAATGGGTTTGTCTGGGCTGAAGTCATCTATCCTCTCCATGGTGTTGATGTCAAGGTTTCCCAAGGCCATCTGCAACCCTTTGTCATCTCCTAGATTTCTGGATTCAATGTCATCAAGGACAAAATACTTTGCAAGTGACGGAGAGGAACTTACAATTTCCCTTTTCTAAATAATATGAAACCAAATTAGTTTCCACTGTTGAAAAAGGTGACACTACATACGATGTGACTCAGGGCAGGAGGATACAGTCCAGCGTAGCTGAGGGTGGCCGGGTCGATGTGCTCTGCGTACGGGTTGAGAGGTACGACCTTCCTCCTGACAGGATCAAACACCAGCTGGTAGAGGAAGGTGTTATTGGCTCGGACAAACCCCTCAATGTACTGCTCAGGGATGACTAGAGTCATCTTCAGATATTGGCCCATCTTTCTGATCACCTGACAGGGCAGCAAAAGCTCACAATGAGTTTGGAAGTCAAAGGTTTGTAGTAAAAACTGTTTTTTTTGTTTAGTTTTTTAAAGTGAGTCTGAGCAGTGGACACTGTGACCACAAACAACAATTTGGGGATAATGGTTCAAATCGAAATGTACTGCAACGGTAGCACAAGTAGAGCAGAGTCAGAATTCTGACTGGCTTGTTTAAAACTGATCTATCTCCATACTGAGCAATTTGGAATGTGGTTGAAAGGTCTAGAAAAGTTAGTAAATGTAAGTGTCATGCTCAAAAGTCACAAAGACAGTACTTAATGTCAATTATAGAATAATTTAGCTTATGAATTCATCTTTATGCTATATAGTCTCACTTTAAATCTGTTGGACCCCTTAGGAATGGTGATACCACTTTTTCCACGAGCTGATCTGTGAGACGCTGGAGGGTTTTTGTTTTCCAGACTTTAGTCAGATGAGTTAAACGTACTTTCCCCAGAAGCAGGTTTGGTGTGCGCCATACGCTTCTATGTTGATCCATCAATCTTAAAAGTCAGGTACCTCTGGAATCACAACTTCAAATAGTAGTAACCTTGCAAAATGCATAATCCAACTTCATCATCTCACCTTGAGGATATCAGGGTCTTTGGCCAGTCGCAGCAGTTTGCAGGCTTTGCCTAGGCCGATGCCATGAAGGGAGGCCAGATAGTCGCATCCAGAGAGGATGCACATGTAGCGAAACTTCTCCTCTGTGAAAATGTTCCCCAGAGAGCGACAGCGACCCATGTTGCTTTGGTCTATCTCCAGGCCGTTGCCCTGCTTGTCCATCTTGAGGATCACCTGCATGATTGGGAAAGACGATTGATTTAGAAGTTGGTGGCCATGTAAGAGCAGTGGTAGTACTACTACATGAGGCTATGTTTAAAAGGTATGTTTGCTGCAAACAGGATCAACACTGTAGTGTTGTTTCACTGGCAAACGCTGATCTGATATAGTCTGTCATTTTTCTCTCTCATTGGACAGCCAACTTACTTGTTGTTCTTACCGAAGAACACAAAATAAGCACTAATACCTTTCTCTGCCCATGCAAACTTTTATCTGGTTTGAATGATGACAACGACCAATAACATTACCCTTCTCCAGAGAACCATCAGGGTCCTGTTCTCCAAAGGCAGCTTAACTAACAAGCTGATATCAGGCTAAATAATCCGGTTCATTCTCATCCTACTAATTTGGTTGATTGCCAGCAGTTTGAGAATTGATTTGTAAATCATGGATGGAGTTATCTTGGCGAGCAGTGTGCTCTTATTGTGAAATAAAGACAAAATGAGTGGAGTGCTGATCATGTGATTGTGGTCTCATGAGGTAGGTAAACTGAGAACAGTCAACAAATCTAATTTTATACGTGTTCCTGAATTGTTGCTGGTGGCTCTTTGATCTACATTGTGCGCCACAATATATCCACATCACTGTTAAACAGTTAGATATTAAGAGTGAATGTGCTGAGGCTCTCCCTATGGACAAGCAAGTTAATCATAAGCCTGTTTGAAAATGAAACCTTAAAAGCAGCTTTAAAATCGCATAAACAATCATTTTAGCAAATTGAGCTAAATGACAAATTCCTATTTAAATGTCAAATGAAATGCCATCTGTTCTGGCTCCATCGGTCTTTTAACATTCAGAACCTTGCAGTTGGGTTGAGTCTTTTCTCAGTTTCTAAAACTACATTCTGCTTGGTTCTTTTTTGCTTATAAACTGTTATTCATGGTATTTTATTAAGTTCAATTTGATTTAGTTTTAACATGTTTAGGTGAGGTTTTGTTGTGAAAATGTAATTCTGATAATTACCGGTGATGGTAAATGGACTGTACTTGTATAGAGCTTTTCTAGTCTTTCCGACCACTCAAAGCGCTTTAACACTACATGTCATCATTCACCCATTCATACACTGATGGAAGGGGCTAAGTGACAACATCAACACTTTCTTTATTAAACTACTTCATATATGCGTTTCACAGCAACACATCTGGGTCACGGTCCAGCTGACTGTCAATAAGCATGCACTTTTGCAGATTTAGGCTTAAGGACTTGTTTCTAAGGCAACGGCTACAGATGGATTTTAAATCAGTTTCAAAGAACCAAATAAATCACACTTGTGTCAAATCGTCAACACTCTACTATGAGAACTATCCCCGTACAAAGAATGGTTTTCTCCATGGAGCTGGAAATGGATTCCCTGGATTTAGTACTCCGTACCTTTTTGCATCCGAATGCCAGCAGGTCAGAGTCTTCTGTGATGACAGCCTGGGCCAAACCACATTTAGTGAGGTACGCTAACTGAGCATCAGCTTCATATGGAGCCACAACACAGTCCACTCCTCTCGCCCTGGCAGCCTGGTTTAAAAAAAAACAACACAAAAAACATTTTCTGCACAACGACACCAACATCACTGGATGTAACCACTAAGAATAAAAGAACATTTCAGAGAAACAAAGAAAGCAAAGCACGCAACAGTGGGGTCTAAATGGCCAAATGAAATATTGTCATAGCCTTTCTGATGTTGGCAGGGTTGACATGCAACCTGGAAGAGAAACTGTAGAGGGCCTCTACTAGGTCTGGTTCAAAAGTAGCGTAGCTGACTTCACTGACACTCAGCCCCGAAGCTGAGAACATTGGAGCAGAAATGAGGCGTGCTGCCCTTCGTTTCAATCACAGTGAGCTTTGTTGTTTGGTCATCAACACTCAGTTTGTTAAGTTTACAGCCATGCTGTTGCTCTCTGTTGCTCTGTGTAAAATGATGCAGTTCAAATAAAAAATAAAAAGTGCTGTCGTTTGACTGAAAAAATGAGAGTGGATTCTGGGTCTTCTTGACTAAAAGGCACGCATACCATTGACTTCAGCCTGGCAGGAGATAGTGAGTCCTCACCTTAATAAGGTTATGAGCCATGGCCGGGGTGATGTTAACACAGCGGGTAAAACAGTCTCTGGCCTCCGACAGCTTGCCTTCACGTAGTAGCTGTCGGCCTTTCTGAAGGTTGCCTTCTCTACGCCTGAAAAGTAAATTAATGAAACATGTATTTATTTGTGGAGGGGCTGTCTGGTCCCACCTGGTCTGTACATTCCTCTCTGCAACTTCACACATGACAATGTTGCTCTGTTGCTGTTTAGGAATGCAGTCCTTCCAACAGGCCAAGCTTTGTCTGAGCATGTTTGTTACCAGGTATGAAAAACACTGGATCATCGTGTGCATTCAGTTCTTCTCAGATGACAATGCAGCTTCAGTGTCTGTTATGGTCACAAATGGTTTCTTTCTTCATACAAGTTTCTCTGCAGGGTTCGTTTCTGTGTGAGTGATCTGCGACTGTATATCCTTTCCCCAGCTTTGGCCTCGGTATTCATTAGTTTTCAACCAGATAAGCTCAGTCCACAAAAGGCCACTTTGTAGTTACTCATCCCCTCCGATATGAATGAGATTTATTTGATGAATCTCTCAATTATTTTTTTTAGATCAATCCTATAATGGTTTGCTCTCTGAAAGTAAAACATGTCCATCAGTTTCCCAGAGTCCAAGGCAACATCTTCAAATTCTTTGGTGTGTCCGACCAGCAGTCCAGAACCCAAAGATCTTTGGTTTACAATGATAGAAAACAGAGAAAGGCAGCAAATCCTTAGTTGAGATGTTGGAACCGGATATTGTTCAGCGGTTTTTGCTTGATGAATGACTTAAAATTGTAAAACAACTACAAAAGAAATTTCTGTTGATTGAGTAATAATCAATCAACCAACAGTATCAGCACTAATGTGATCCAGTGGTGAAGCTCCTCCCAATAGAGGGTATGCAGTGCTTCCCTCTCTTTATAGAAAATGGCCACCATAGCATAAAGCGTACCATGTCTGTAGTCTGAGCTGAGCTCTGTTTTACAATTCAATGTTTCTTACTTGCTTTGTAAGTACCATGTAAAAAATGGCATCACATTATATGGAAACAATTACAGTTTAATTCCCTCACTTTGTTGAAAAAGCGGTGGAATTCTCTCTGATGTGTTAACAGTGCTGCCAACTAGCCGTGTTTTGTTTCTGACTGAACTATTGCTGCTGCTTTATTTTGCCTGAAGAACCAGCGTCTCCCGGGTAGAAGCTATTAAGGTTATGATGAATAACTGTCTGTTATCTTCAGAGTCCAGAGGACATTCAGATAAAAGGGAAAACATCTTCAACCACTGAACAATCACTCCATCAACTTGATAAAAACACACTCAATTGGTTTCAGATGTACCAACCAATGAGATTTATGCATTTTATCTGCTGGTCTATTGTGCCGGTTTCCAAGTAACGTCATCAGTGCACACAGGGTCGAAAACAAAGGACAATGACTGACAGCTTATGAAGAGATCAACTTGAGGAGAATATGTTCATTATGTAGAGAGGAAAAGCGGTTTGCACACTGTGGATAATTAGCTGTTAGCTCCAGCTATCTGGTCAAGCCATACACTTTCTATGGTGCATAGTACGCCGTATAGCATGCTGTCCATGAAAGGTATGTGTCGCGCATCTATACATTCATGCACAATAAAGGTAAATACTCACTCTCTGCGAGCCCTCTCCACTTCTTTTTTTGAAGGCAGATTGCGTCCATCAAATACCAGAATTGGTTTGACACTGAAGCCCAACAGCATTTCCACAAATTTCATGCAGTACCACACATACCTAGGATTGAAAAAAATCAAAATGCCAATATCAGTTCTGGACATTCAAACCTCACTGCCAGATTACTGTTAGTGGCATTGACACAATAGATAAATAGTTGTAAACATTTTCTATTTTGCTGTATTTGATCTGGTCAGGATAAGCAGTTACCTGGTTTCATTGCAGTATGCTTAATTAGGGCCATAAACAACTGCAGTCAGCTGATTGGTTCAAAGATATGACTTGCTGCCTGTGCTGGTTGGATCATGTGGTTCAAGCTGTGAAGCCTTGAGAGCACACTAGTCTTTGACCGTGCTTAACCTGTTTACTGTGGCTATCGTGCCTGTATAGTATGTTTAACATATTTTGTTGCCAAATTATATTTTAGTTTTGAAAAAGAAAGGTTTTTTTGTAAACATCTGAATAGAAGAACAGGGGCTATGAGTGCCATTGAAACATATCAACAACTATATGCTTGGACCCCACCGCAATAAGTGGACATTGTCGAGAAATAGGCAGAACCCCACTGACAATTACAAAATATTAACAGATTTGTGAACACATTTTCATTTTTTAGAATAATACAAATGCTTACTGGTCAGTTGGTTCTCCTTTTGCAAGTTTCTCAGCACATGAAAATGCTCCTTTATGCAGCCAACAGTACGTGTCCACAGCCACGGTCTGGCCTTTGTATTTCTTCACATTGATGGGCTCTGCAGCATCTTTGATGAACTGCAGCAGGCCAGAGATTCCCATTTCCAGCTGCTGATATGAGCCACGCTGATTCTGCAGCTGTAAAACAATCAGGAAAATACTGATAAAAACAACTGCTTACACTTTAGGTGAGAAAAAGGTATATCCACAACAACACCTACATACAGGAGTTCCATTTCCACACATGCTAACAATGTTGACACTGGATTTCTTGTTTTTGCATGCTTGCCATCCAGGCCCTCATGCGACTGTGTTGTCCAGGCCTTCAGATGTGTGACTCTCTGCTAAGGCAATCTCATCTTATGGCTTTGTCTCTTTTTGATTATTTTAGGGCAACTTATACCTTTTTCATTAGATTGACACAGTGGAGAGGTGACAGGAAATTTAGAGGGAGAGAGATGAAGAATGACATGCAGCTAAAGTCCCCAGCTGGAATCAACCCGGAGACGTTGTGGTTCATTGCATGTTATCCTGTTAGTGAAAAGAAACTAGGTTTGACAATTGATTTGTCACATTTAAAGGCAAAATCTGTTGTCCAAATACATAAATGGAACCGGTTGTCGAATTTTTGTATTATGGCATTGCATGCTACGATATACAATATATCAATATCTTCTGCTGCCAGTTTAGATAAGCAATATCTGTAAACACAATTATATATTTTAAAAAGCTGCGTACATTTCTGTATCTATTCCTCATTTTCATTTAGTATATTTCTTATATCACCAAAAACTTCTAATCTGAGCCATTAGCTGAGTTGGAGTTGGTGAGAAGATGATTTCATGCTGTGCGCTGTGAGCTCATCCTCGGACATGTGCGCCTCTAGGTGCAGTGACTCCATCCTGTGTGACCAACAGCTTCCATGTCAAAAAACAGGGTTCACAAAGAACTACTTGATCCTTTGTTTCTGCTTAATGTCAGCGACTACGTAGGACTACAGCATCACAGAGAATACATCTCTCTAATGGAGATGGAATCCTGTTGTACTTACCACAGCGTTACAATCTGAAGTAATCATGAATACGGACACTTGCTGTAACGTTACTTCTCGTAGAACGGAAATACCACGCTAACCATTTCACCACTTAAGACCGCAGCGTTATATTAAGCACCCTTTGATGCGCAGTGCACCCAAAATATCTAATTCCCACTGTCAGGATGAACGCTTTATCGGTTAATCCCGCTGTATTCATCCACCAAAACACAATAGATTGCTAAAGCTAGCTAACACCAAACACTATTTAAAATGGAAATTGAGACCTGTTTGGGGAAGATATGACCGCCGAATTTAGCACAAAACCTCAAGCAAGTATAAATGCCATCGAATTATGTAATAAGATCTGCATATGCTTGTCAATAAGCAAGTCAACATTAAATTGGAAGTTCATAATATAACGTTGGTAATCTGGAAAGAAAGTACCCGGATCAAATGTTAAACAGGTGACATTATCGTTCTTGTCCTTACAGCTGGAAATTAATTGAACGGCATCTGATATCTCATAAATGAACGTTAACTTAACTGAAAAAGTGTACAGTTTCTTCGCTTCCATAGCGCTAACTGTGGCTGCAACCCACGTCAAAGATGACACACACCGACCTAAACAACACGCAAAAGCAATATAATGACGAATGTCGAAATACAACTTACTTATTTCCTGATACTTTCATTGACACATACATAGAGACAGCTTGACAGGGAAGGAGTTGGAGCGAGTTTAGTTTTAGCGGCAAAGAAGGATTTCAGTATGAGCTGCTGCTATTGGCCAGATGACCGGAGGGGGAGGGTTTAACAGTAGGAAGTGAGATGCGCTCCAAAACCTCACCGTTATACCCCGTTAACGTGTTTATATAGTTGATATAAACAAAGCACTGACCTGTGCTTTGTTTACTTTGGTTCAGCCCCCACACCAGCTTCTGCTGTCTGGCCATCACCTGGTATAGATTAAATGACATACCTCTGCCCTCTCATGTGTAACATGTACAGCTCCCCACACTCGCCTCTTCAAATGAGGCACGCCGGTGTTGCTTCCGAGTTCTCTCAATAGTCGGCTCCGGGCCGCGGCCCGCGGGAAGGCGTGGCTGACGGGCTGGGAGATTGTAGGCCCAAGTGTGAGGGACTATAAGGGGTTGAAATAGGAATGGGACACCACTTTGCACCATGACAACGACAAAAAAAATATGATATACAAATGTCGGTATTTATTTTATATTATCGACTCCGTGATTTGAACGTCTTGGCTCTTTCCTCACAAGATGAGAGGTAATTTCAAATCATCTATTTGCTTGTTTTTGTCAAAACGCAATGACAAAATTTAATATTTGATGAATAAAAATAAATAAATATCCTCTGATTTCATGTTTTTTTTTGTTCTATCTTTAACCCTTAATGTTTCTGAGTAAATATAATATGACAGGCTGAACACACTGAGCCGTCCTCTTTGTTTACCTCTAATGGTCATCTCCTACTCTCTTTTCTTTGACAATCTCCCAAGAGAAATTACCTAATTACCTCCCAAAATTCAGAAAATGCTTACATGTTATAAACAATTTACTTATTACACAAAATGTGTGGGTTTCATTTTTACATACATTGGCCAATACATAGGATAATATATTTCTCAGTTGAACTGGATTTTCTCGTGCCATATCCCAGCTTTATGTCATGACGTGAACGCATCATAAAACGTGTCTCATTTCCCAGTTTCCTCTGCTCTTCCTGCTCCACCGCAGAAGACTGAACGAAAACAAAATGCGATAGTTTAACTTCACCGATGAGCTGTGATCAATGACAGCGTTATTAACGCTTCTCGGCATATTTCACTGACTGTATATTTAAATGTCACATTTCTGTACCTGAGGCTTTGGCAGAAATTCAAACTTAACCATGCAGTTCTCTCCCACCAACGGAGATTTTATGTTCGTCTCTTCGACAGAGGCTGAAGGTAAGCTAATGCCAGCAGAGTTCCACAGCTAGCAGGCCTCAGAAGAGCCAACCTCTTATCAGTTTACGTGATGTGTTACAGTAGAGCAACCACCCAAGTACTAATGCAAGCAGTCTAAAACATGTACTTACGTGTGGGTCGACATTGTCCTATTCTAAATAGCCACTCTTAACGTCACCTATTGAAATGGGCAAGCTATCGTTAGCTTTGCTAACTAGTTCAGTACCGATACGTGTCGTCAACGAACGTAGCAAACGAACAGCATTGGAGAAGTTGGACTCTTTATAACATATTGCTTATTGTCCACGTTACGAGGTCATTAAAACAAGACGTTTAAGACAAACGTTACCATTCAAGTAATTTCACTTAATGACGAAGCACAAAACATATACAACATAAACATAGAACTTGTAAACACTGGTCACTGACAACCTTCCCACCACCCCATGTAGTCTAAACGAGTACAATTAAAAGGTCAGATTATACACAATAACCAAAACGAACAAAATGCAACATAAAATACAATACTATAAACTGAGAATAGAGACTCAAAATGGGGCTAAAACGTTTACTCTAATCTGTACCGACGTTGACGTTAATATACTTTAAGATGACGCATCAGTGCAAGTCAAGTACATGTTAGTAAAAGCTGAAATGTCCTTAGATATTAAACATGTATAGTATATGAACTATGTACACTATGCACATACAGATGGATATACGAGGTAAGGCTTCACTGCCAGAGGAGATATGTTGAACAGGGTGATGTCAGCTGGCATGAAGCGTTTAACTATGTCTGCGAGGACTGTGCTTCAACCAACCTCTACTTTTGTTATTGGTTAAGCCAATTACTTCACATTGTCCAAATAGTTGATGATTAATTTTCTGTTGATTGATTAATGGTTTCAGCTCTAGGTTGATGTTTTTCTACTCTAATGTTCAATGATGTTTACGCGGTACTGATATAAAAAAAACACTGATATAGTGAGTGCTTGCGAAATATGGATTCAAAAAAACTTGAGCTCCATGTGTAAATTGTTATATGTATGTGTTTCCTGTTCCGCACCCACCTATGATTAAACGGTTAACTCTCCAAACAAACGTGTTTTCCACAGAGCTCAGCGGCACCATCAATGCCCCGGATATTAAGCTAAACGTGGGCAGCGAGAGCGGTAAAGATCCATATGCCACCACCTTCCTGAGGCAGCGAGGCTACGGCTGGCTGCTGGAGGTAGAGGAGGATGACGACGGTGAAGAGAACAAACCTCTTCTGTGAGTACATGTTGTGTGTATCAAAGGGTAGGGCTGGGTAATCAGTCAAAGAGTTATCAAAACCAACATTTTCACTCTCGAACCAACCAGACTTTAATCTAGTCAATATGTTTTAGTAACTCATTATCCTACTCCTGTAAGGCACCTGAAAGTATAACAGCAGCTCTAACCCTACAGGCCTACAACCAGTACACAGCCAGTCAGCGTATGTTGATACAACGCCGGTCTGGCTGCGATCAGGATAGGCTGGTTCGCTGGCTTTTTCGGAGCAGAGTCAGGTCAACAGTAAACCATAAATGGGTGTTTGTTTACTAGCAGCTGAGGTTAAATCAGAGCAGTAAAAGAGTCTCCTCTGTGTTCCTCCACATATTCTGGAGACTAGAGCTGGTTGTTTCAGACGTGTAACAGAGATAATGTCTCTGCACACCCTAAACATCCTGCTGAGGAAATACTTTGACAGTCACAAGAGATTTTAAATCAAACACATTTTACTTTGATATTCCTGTTTTAACAAACAGAATACTGAGTATGTTACATAAATGTAATTTCTCATGAACCACGATCTTCTGTGCATTGTTCAGTACATTTCCTCATTTGAAACATGTCAATTGATGCTCCCACAATGCACTGCAGGCATCAGCTTTGAAATACCAAGCACAACCAGCAGTGTTTAAGAGAAAGCTCACTATGGGTGGGGGTGTAACGATACACGTATTCGTATTGAACCGTTCGGTACGGGGCTCACGGTTCGGTACGCATTCCGAACCGAACAATACGTTTGAATAATATTAAATTGCTTTTGAAAAATAAAATATAGCTGAAATTGGTGGAGCCGCTGCGCTCAAACATGGCAACCCACCCGACGTAACGTGCTGTCCTTCCCTGATTCGCCACGCTCCTATCACGTGACCGTTCCCGGATGTTCACAAACAACAACAGTCTTGATTAACGGACGACTACTAGGTTAATTCAACATGAACAACTGAATAGAGGGGTTGTTGACCTTGTTGTCTTTACTAGCAGCTGTTGTTCAGTTAAAGTCTGCATTTCTGTGGAGGAAGCAGCTGTTATTGGAGCGATTAGTGAGCGGCGTGACCAGCGGCGTGACCAGCGGAGGTATCAGCGCTACGGAGCGGACGTCTGAAGTCACGGTTAGCGGCTTCAGGGAGGAAAGACACAAAACGGAGGACTTTCCTTTTCTTATTATTGTTTATTTTGTTCTGTACAACTATGTAAGACAAGTTAACACACATAAACTATAAAGGAACAAAACATGGATTGCTCTCCAGTATGACAGAGACTTCAGCAGAGCTACGAGTGAGAACAGACAACAACGACACCGAGGGAACGAGTGAGAGACGTGTGTTGACCAGATTTATTGACCCATAATCTAGTAAACCTTTGTGTGTAAGTGTTGATTTATTTTAATGTAAATATGAGGTGAGAGAGACAGAGAGCAAGACCCCCAGCACTTTAACTAAGTCTGAAAAATAGAACTTTTAAAACTTTCTACAAACTGTCTGTTTGAGTTCATAGAGGAAGATTTTAGAGAAGATCTTAAGTGTCAAACACGACCTTTCATTATTAAAGACTACTTTATTACTTTGTCATATTATTTTACGTAAGCAATTGTACTTCCTGTTTACACCGGCACCATCACGCCCAGTGTACGTGAAGAGTCATGTAATATTCATTACAAACTCTCCCCGCAGCGTTTAAGTGTCTGTTCCCTCCTGATTCAAACAGGTTAAAGGTATATCCCTACTCTGTAGTGATAAACAAGGCTGTAGGAACATGCTTAATGCTATTGACACTACTCCTTCACCAGCCCATTTCTCCAGACCATAATTCCTGCTTTGTAAAAGAAAACAAAAACCCAAGCAGAGAATCAAATCAGACACGCCCACTTGAGTCTCACCAGCGAGGATTTAGCATTTCTGCTTTTTTGCTGTATTGAAAACGTACCGAACCGTGGCACCACTGTATCGTATTGAACCGAACCGAGAATTTTGTAAACCGTTACACCCCTACTATTTAGTCAACGTTTTTATGTATTACAGTTGGAGTTCTTGAGACTACAAAAACACTCGCTTTTGCACAATGTTGTTACAGAGTGAAGCCTCTCTTACCTCATAAACCAATCTTTGTCTGAGTACAGACACTGTCCTGCAGAGAGCACACAAACTGTTCATCAAGATACAAAGGTGATGTGACCTACTGACGGCAACGCTTGTCATTTTAACCGGTGAAAGAGACAGCAGTAGTATTAATTATTGGTCAATTAAGAATTTATTTCTTTAATACAATATTGTCTTCCTTTTAACTGACTCCAAAATGATACTGTGGCTGCGGGAAAAAGGTCTGAGTAGAGTCGTCAAAGATGTTGGACGCGCCTCATGGCGCTTTGCGACGTGTTCGGCCATTTAAAACAATAGATGTGCTTCAAAACGTGTGTGTCAGACGCTTTCAGTGCGTTTGGACCTTTAATCGTCACCGACTTAAAAACGACAAATCATTTTGATATAGGTTTTAGCTGCTTTCTCCCAGCGCTATTTAAGGATTAATTCAACCTTGAATCATGATGGACAGCTGCTGCTGCAAACCACTGAGCAAGCATGTTCCTCTTTATGCCACATCCCAGTCAGCAGGATATACAGGATTGTAACTAGAGAGGATATGAAGAAAAAAAACAACAAATTCACAGTATGTACAACATTATGTCATTGGACAACCCCAAAGCTCTTTCAGACCAGCCAAACATCCACCACTCTTTAATAAGAAAAACAACAGCAGCAAGAAAATGTGTGGAAGGAAAGTAATAGCGGCAGCAATTTGAATACTCGTCACTTGCAAGTAGGTTTACCAAGGAATTTTTTTTTTTTGCACAACCGCAGTTTCCCGCAGGAACCAAAAAGTGGCTGTTGTGGTGGTTTTACAAGCAGAGGCAGATTCAAGTGACTGGCACAGATCTGATGTCAATAAAAAATCTCTGTCAGCCCTGTTGATGTAGACTCACTTGTTGCTATTTTTATATTTTCTTTTGCATCGTCTCAGTGCAAAGCATGTCATTATAATGTCATCTTGTCTGTGTGAGAAGGGAGGAGCTGGACATCGACCTGAAGGACATCTATTACAAGATTCGATGTGTGCTGATGCCAATGCCATCACTGGGTTATAACCGGCAGGTGGTCCGAGACAACCCGGACTTCTGGGGCCCCCTAGCCGTGGTGCTCCTCTTCTCCATGATCTCCATCTATGGACAGTTTAGGGTGAGCAGTAAACACAATAAACACCACTATGTCGCCCGTCATCCTCTTCCAGAATTGTCTGTTAGCACTTTTCCACTGTATTTTACCAGCTGGTACATTTTGGATATACATCATAAAAGAAGCTTACAGCGTGACCAACTATGATAATATTAGGTCCTTTCTATGTAGTGTTTGGTTGGCAATTGACCCTTCACTAAGCCCCGCCCCCTGCTTCAACTCCATCATTGATCTCAAAATATTTATCTCCTTCCTCTCTGTGTATCGAGTATCACTATTGCACAACGTTTCACCATGACTAGCTCCAAACCCTCTAAACCAGCCTGAGCATGAACAAACCTGAAAGCATTGATGAAAGTCTATGGAGCAGAGCCGAACAGCTGTCGGACCCTGGTCGGAGCTGGCTGATGCTACGCTATGATTGGCCAGTCTGTGTTCGAGGGGCGGGACTTGTTTCATGCTGAATCCAGGCCACTGTGTTTTATTTTTCAGTTTGCTCCCCTGCACATAGTATGCTCCTTTATTTTTCTTTAATCTTGTTTCATCTTTTTATTGTCTCTGTACTGTTTGGGGGTTTGTCTAATACGTATGTGGTAACCGTTGTTGAAATCATCCTTGTTGTGAACAAAACATATTCTTGTCCAGTTGCATCTGACAGTTCTGCTGCTAACACCTGAAAGTACCTGGAACTTGCATTTCCTGTAGTATCAGCTTCTGAGTAGTGCTTCAATTTAGATCCAGGAAGTCTTCCCCAAAGCATGTGGAGAACAGTGGAAACAAAGGCAGTGTCTGTGATAACGAATACACACAATGTTTGTTTAGTTCCTGATGTTGAAAGGACTTTGCATCACTCACAGACTGTAATAACAATTATCAGAAACCAATGAGCCTGTTTATATACTTGAGTTAAAGGTAGAAATCCACAACTTCAATTTAAAGACCTCAGAATTCATGTAAAGTCATATTTGTGGAGCTGTTCTTTACCACATATGGTTGAATATGTGGATGGTATGGTGTGGATGTCAGTGAATTGTCATGGTAACTTCTCACAGTTTTCAGGAAGGATGCTAAACTCTGCTTCTACTTCGCAGGTTGTGTCTTGGATCATCACCATCTGGATATTTGGATCACTAACAATCTTCCTGCTGGCTCGTGTTCTCGGTGGTGAGGTAAGTGCCACTGACACCTAGTTATCTTCTGCAGCCAGTCAAAGTACAGTCCGACCTGACTCAAACTTGTTCTTATGGAGTCCATTGTTCTCTTGAGCAGGTTTCCTTCGGCCAGGTTCTTGGAGTGATCGGATATTCCCTTCTTCCTCTCATCGTTATAGCCCCTCCGCTCCTAGTGATCAGAGGGTTCGATGTGGTTGCCACACTAATCAAAGTGAGTCAAAGACCACACATTACCAAAAACATCTGAATCTTATTTTTCATGTTGTGTAAGAACAACATGCTCTGAATTTATTTGACTTTAAAATTCCATATATGTTATCAAAAGCATTCATTTAGTCATGAACAGAGTATTGAAAAGAGTAGCTCCATGTAGTAAAAGAAATCCTAAAGAGGGGGATTTGAAAAAAAAAAAAGTCATCCCAGAGCCCTTCAAATAACGTGATGTATATAGATTTTTAAATTTACAATTATATAAAATAAAGATGTGCTGTAAATCTTCATATTTAAGGAGCCAGACGCAGGTTATCTGTGACATTTTTGCTGAATAAATTGAAGTTTGAGTTATTACCGCAGTTACAAGTATTCCTCTTGGGTCCACATGGATTGGTTAGTTATTACATACAGTACATTCAAAATGATTACTCCACTTATTCACAATTTGTTATGTTGCCCTAAAGCATCCCCTGCTTTATGGTCTATTTGATTCTAAATGGACCATCATTTACTAAATGAACATCATGCTGTATTGAAGAAGACTTGAAACTAGAGATTGAGACCATAAACTCATGTTTACAATGTTTACTGAGGTAATAAATCAAGAGAGAAGTAGTCATTTTCTCATAGACTTCTATACAACCAGAGGAGTCGCCCCCTGGTGGACATTGGAGAGAATACAGCTTTAAAGCAATTGGTTTCACTTTTCAGACCCAGAGGTTGCCGCCTGGTGCCTCAGCACAATCCTGCCTCTGAGCTCTGCAGGCAGTTCCTTCCACTTCATAGCTCTGAATTATAAAGACAGGCGTGTGTCCTATCAGTTGAATCTACAACAGGTGGACTCCACTCAAGGTTTAGAAACATCTCAAAGAGCAATCAAGAGAAATGGAAGTCACCTGAGCTTCAAGTGTCAGAGCAAAAGTTCTGAATATATCAATGTGGTATTTCAGTTTCTTCTTTTTACTACATTTTCAAAATGTCTGAAATCCTGTTTTCATTTTGTCAATATGGGATCCATTGTGTGTAGACTGATAAGGAGGAAGATTAATAAACAAATGTCTCGCATAAAGATGCAACATAACAAAAAGGGAAGTGGTCTGAATACTTTCTAAATGTAACATGTGAGGAAAACCTTTACTTGGTATGAGATGATGACTACAAAAGTCCCAATGTAGTTTTTCTAAAAGCAACACCCTCCTTCATGCTACTTGAAGTAATCCGGGTTCTGTGGTGGAAATATTGATGAATAAATGAGATGATTCTTTCTCGTCTGTTCTGTTCTTTCAGCTGTTCGGAGTGTTCTGGGCTGCTTACAGTGCTGCGTCACTGCTCGTCGGAGATGAATTTAAAACGAAGAAGCCCCTCCTCATCTATCCCATTCTCCTTTTGTATATCTACTTCCTGTCATTATATACTGGTGTGTGACTGGATGAATTGAAACTGGACCCTTTCATGGACACTGACCCTGGGGCATGGAGGGGGAGGCAAACTACAGAACCAGGATTTTTTTTTTTAAAGGTGTTTATTTCTTTTTTAACTCTATTAAATTGTAGGCCGTGGGGATGTTAGGAATATATAACAATGTATATAGTTTTGTCCCTCATGTCTTTGGTCAATAAAATGCATATGCTTTTACAGCTTAAACGTCGGGTTGCAGGCTTCTCGTTAAACAGCAGGAAATAGACCCAGGGCTGTATATTCATTTAATGGTTTCTTTTTTACTCTTGATCCAACTGAAGAATGTGGTGCCAAATATGTGGTGTTCATGCTGAAGGAAGAATTCAACAGAAGAGACAGTACCACAAAAAAAGAAAGATTGTTGAGCTCAATGTTTTTCATTGTTATGCACTGTTGTGTACTATGAGTGTCCATCTATGCTTTTCATTTTTCACAGGCTTGTTTTCTTAATTTATGGACTTTAGCAGCAAAAGCAAGTGGACTGGGGCAGTTGGAGGGACACAAACCATTGTCTGCTAAATGTGCCTTGTTTTCCCACCCTCGACTCCTGTTTGCCAGCCGTTTAATACAGAAATATAATCATTGGATCAATAATTACAGTAAATTAATAGTTATTTGGCAGTGTTTCCTTTTCTGTCATTATATAACGCAAACACAGCTAGCCACCACAGTGCTGTATATAGAGTGCTGCAGGAATGAGTCCTAGTACTGGATAAAAGTCAGCATTTCTGCACTTTGTCTCAAAGTTTTTTGTTTTTTTTTGTTAGATTCCTGAAATAAGGTAAGAGATTTCCACATTTTGTGCTACAACATAAAATCCGTCAGTAAGTATCCCTCCAGTGAATTTAGTAGTTTTTTTCTTGTTTAAAAAAAAAAGAAGTGTCTAGATGGAGACGTGTAGTTCCTTTATAGCCTGACGTTGGCTTTTTACTCTTGGGGATTGCATTACACTTCAAAAATTACAAAGGTGGTATTCATTCGTGAAGATTATCTTGCAGAACAAAAAGAGTAAGTATAATAAACGTTTGTTTGCCAGAGAGCTTATTTTCTGTAATAATACAAAATCCAATGTAAAAATCCCATTGACTTTTTATTGAGGGAACCAGTGCGACGCTAACTTCCAGGATGGCATACAAAAATACGTCATGCCTGCAGCTTTATATTGTAACAGCCATTAAATGGTCTCAACAGGTTGGATTCACCCACAAAACCTCATTGGTTTGTAATTATAAGATAAAAATAATAGCTGTGTCCCAGTTCCGATAATACATTCTTATTCTATAGGTTTTAACACTGGAAAAGTAAGTGGGGCCCAGGAAATGTCCCTGGACACAAGACACTGAACCCCAAATCACTCCCGATGGTCAGGCCAGCACTCTGCTTTTTAATAACAGGATGCTTCATGTGTGACATCAGACATCCGTCATACTGCGACTTTGGAATCCAACTGCCAGTTTAACTTCACGAAGAGAAAGCTCTTTCTGGAACTGTCTCACCACCACCACCCAAAATATTTTTCTTTTTTAGACTCAGCTGTGAGTGAGCTGTTCCTCCAGTTCCTTTGTGCATTGCATTGTGGGAGAAAAGTCCATCAACAGCGCACTCAAAAAAATGCCTGTATTTGGTATGCATGCTGGTTTGAGCAAAGGCTACTTAACTTTACAGTGGGAAACTGTTCTTAAAGCCTGCTTAAAATGAGTACACAGTATAGATTTGGGACACGTCATTAGTTTACCATATTATCCAGTTCAATCTGAGGCAAGCAGTGTGCAAACAGAAATGCAAATATCCAACACACCAAAAAATAAATATAAAAGTTCAAAAGTGCAAGTCCATTGATCAGTCTATTCACAAGGTAGACCAGTTCTTCCACTGTGGCTGTTCACAAGTCTAGAATAAAACTGGAATAAAACCAAATCTCCTATTTGTTCTACATGCAGGCAATCTGGAACTCATTCATGATGGCAGCAGTGTGATTATCGATCATCATAACAGCTTTTTTTGAGGACTTGCTCAGCATAAGATGTACTAGGGATGTTTGTCTTTGTGCTCGACATAGAGGTGAAATCTGATTGGATAAAAGCTCTACTTAAAACAAGCTGCAGGCTGGAAGCAGAGCAACTGAGGAAGACAGTAGCAGTGCAATGAGATAATAAGCTAATGGGAAAAATAATTAGAATACATGTAATGTATTTATGAAACATTAACTTATAAAATAGCTATAACTTTGTGATTCTGTTAAGGCCAGCAGAGAAGGCCTTGCTGGCCCTGACGGCCCACCACTGTGTTTTAGTAATGTGTTTCTCTCTCTGAATAATTGATTGGTATGCAGGAGCAAGCAAAACAGAGTTAAGGTCAGTGGTACCAAAGCCAGGCAGAGTTAAAGATCTGTATGCTCTGGGAACAGAACAATAACATTTGTCCAATTTGAGTCTCGTAGGACATTCAATGTACTGATGAAATGCAGGTAAAGCACCATCCAGTGGACAGTGGTTGCAGTCAGCTGGTAGAAACTTACTTTGTCCATCTAAAACTTTGGATGCATTGTTTACATTTACGTCGGCATGATTTACACTTTTGCATATATAAGTTGCTGGACTTCTCAAGGTAAATAATGTGGGCAAAGAGACATGGTCAGCCATACATACTTTCTCCTGTAACTACAGTCTTACACCACTTGTGCTCTTGTTTAGTTCTTGACTCAGTTCAGTGGCCGCACTGCTTCATACACACAAACCACATAATCAAGTTCTTTATAAATGTAAAGTTTATTAAACTACTAACTTCATAAACACAACTACTAACTGCTAAACAGACAGCACAATGGATACAGCGATAAACTACTGATGAATGAGGACCACCGTATTTACCAGGTCAAATCAAGCCAATGAAATTAAATTAGTGCACCGTTCAAGGTTTTGAAGCAAGTCAATATAAATTCAATATTGATGGGAGATCCTACTTGTGATTTATGCTTCTTAACTAGCATCAACCCCACTACCAAAAACAAATGTGTTGTTTCACCTGGCGCTTCTGATAGCAGCAGGACGTCTGAGAGCTGCCGTCCTCAGGCATTCTTTGGTCGAACGGGGCAACTCGGCTTGAGTCCATCTCAGCAGGCAGGAGGACGATACCATCTTCACCCACCCCCACTCACATCATGTCTGCTTAATACACAGATGGTACTGCAGTTGCCTTCTTGGGATTCAGGAGCGATTGCTACTTTTAATGACATTCTTGTGAAAGTGACAACCAAAACAGCACACGCCTCTTTGTGCAGGCTTAAATGTTGTTGTTTTCTGGTTTCATTGATCACCAGGCAGCTGCTGTAATGCAACTTAAGAAAGTAACTTCAAAGTCAAAGGTCAGTTCCACTGTTGAAATCTGCCCTATGTGTTCAAAAAGATTACCAAGTTCAGTGACAACATGTAGCCTACCCACTAGGAAAAATGGAGACTAAGTGCAGTTAATGGCAGCATTGTCCATCCCTTACCAGTCTTATATACAGCCCAGACTGTGACTTGCTAGGCTGCATCACAAGCTACATAACTTTCAGACAAACAACACAAGCTCAATATGACTACAGCCCTGCTAGCAGCTCTGTGAGGCTGCTCTTTGAGCAAAGGACAAAGTAGTCTACAGTTGAGGCAGTTGATTTGAGTTCATTTGTTTTACAGGTATTTGTTCATAATCCAAAGTCAAATGGAAAATATGACTTGATGGAGGTAGATGAAAAGTCAGAGGATCACCAAAGTTATTACAATTCATTGTGAGGGTAACACGAATGTCCAAACCAAATTGCATGCAATCCTTCCCACGAATGTTGAGGCATTTCACCCAAAGCCACCTGCCATAGTTTTGGTGGCACTAGAGGAAAAGTCATGAGGACACATCGTCTGGGAAGCGTGAATGTCTGTACCACATTCTTTGCCAATCCGTCCAGCAGACGTGGGCACCATGGATATCTGAACCGACTTTCATGAGAATCTACTGAGCTCTTCTTTGAACACAAAATATTTCACAAAAAGGCCAGAAAATCCTGGAGACATTACAGGAAAAGTCAGGGGATCAAAAGGATTCATTATCCTGGGACAGACTGGCACTGCCATTCTTAGAGCCATGCTGCTAATATAAAAAAAACTTTGGTAACTTGAGGTTGGGGAAATGGTACCACTGCATGCCAGTGACTGTGGTTAAGATACAAACCTGCAAGCTCCCAATGACACCAACAATCTATAATGTTGGTGTCAACATTAACTTGTTGAACAAGACAAACTATAATCCACGAGGTCAAAGTGAACACCACTGCTAACTAAACACTGCCCCACAGCTCCCTGTGTAAGTTTGTTTACAATGTCTGTCTGTACACCTTTTGGTTCCACTGTTGGTTAAATGAACACTTGATTTTTCCAGAAAAATGAAATCAATCCATTCGGTAATCAAGAAACTTTAGCAATCGATTTAAAAATCGATTTGGCATGAATTTTGTTTGTAAAATGACTTGTGATTTCATGTATGGACCTTCAAAAACCATTAAAACCCCAAACTTTCCCAGTTCTAATTTCTACATGCTACGTGCCATAGCAGAGGTGTTTTATTAACATATAGTGCTTGTGCCAGTGCCAGAAGGTGAAATTCCATGCGTATTTGAATGCAACCAGTGGCATTTCTGCTTGCATCAGTGAGGGGATACATTTACAACCTATACAACAGACTTAATGGCCTTCAGTGGACACTATTCTTCTGAGGCAACCATTGCAACATAGAAGAGAAAGAGGTCAAAGAACAACCAAAACGTAATTTGGTTTTATGACCCTTACCTTATAAGTAATGAAACAGAAACCACTGCATGAAATCAGTTGTCAGTTGTTATAGTCTACTTGCATAGTGATAAATGGCATCTAGAGGTTTCAGAGTGGAGGTTGATGTATGCTTATAGATTCCATCACCATAATCTAGGCAGCTCCTGATGCAGGTTGAACTTCCTTAGCTTGCACAGGGAGTTCATCGTCTGCTGGGTCCTTTCCCTGGTGGTGTCTATGTTGGAAGTCCATTTACTGTCCTGGGATATGGTGGATCCCACAAACCTGAAGGGTTCCACAGCAGACAGGGTTGTTAATAGGTTGACAAGAAAAAACAGTGTGTGTGTGTGTGTGTGTGTGTGGTCTTTACTGTCATACTTTGGAAAACATAAATATGTTAGGCAATCATGCAACAACATACACATTAAAATGTCTTTTTTAAAAGGTTGTCCAACAGCCAAGCAAAAAGTGATTTACTACAATGTAACTTACTCTTGATGGACATTTTCCCTGCAGACGTTTCAACTCGTCATATCTGGAAAAGCACAGCTGGAACCAACAACTGTCCAACTATGGTTCAGTTCTGTCCAGTCAACCATTCTAGTAATACAGTCATTATTAGCGCTAATAATTAGGCTACACCTGCTCTTTTACTGCAAGTCAAAAGGACTATAAAAAAGGCCTATACTTATACTCATGACTGTGATCGCCTGACCATTATAATGTACAGGGAACAGACCATAGTGCTGCCTGGCCCTCTCCTCTGAACAAACATATTCAAAACCCTCTCAAAAGTGTTAAATACATCTTCCAAAATATAAATTCAATGCTATTGCCTTTGCACCACATGACTGTTCCCTCTTAAATGGAAGGATGAAACACCTACAAGAATTGCATAAGAGATTCAGTGCAATTTCTGGAGGTAGAGAGTTATATTCACTGTCATGGGGCCTGCTGTAAAGTTTTGTCAAGCAAACATTCAGCATCAGCTATGTTGAATAATAAATATTGAGTATGATATTGGATGATGCAAATATTGCCGAAATGTGCAGCAAAACTGTCAGCAATACTGTTGCAAAGACATTCACGGTGAAGATGTAGTGTATTTTGACAGCAACACGTCTTTTCTTCTCGCTTTTTATTTTATTTTTCTATGATTGATGTTACTGTTCCTTTTTATTGCTTGTTACATATAATTTGATTATTAATGTATTCTTATTTTAATTTTCTTTACCGGGGGAGGGTTACGGGATCTGAGGTCCTTATTGCTGTTGAAATGTTCACTGTTTTTTTTGATTTTTTTTGTGTCTCCTTATCTTTTTTGAGATACAGAACAGAAATGAAAACGTGACAGATTTATAAAGCAATGGTGAAAATGAGGACATAAAACGGGAACACCTTATAATATAAATCAATCAAGTAAATATATATATATATATATATATATTAGGCTTCATATTTAAGGCTCTAAAATGAAGGTTTGATTCAAAGTGTCAGATTCAACTGTGTGGTAATACTTGAGGTAGAATTCTGTGGTGGATATAACTAGACTGCATCAATTGTGTATCCACTGCAGGGCACAGTAGGCTAAAGATTGAAACATTTGTTACTTCATGTTTGTTGCAGAGCCATTATTTTGATAGTTAATTATTTATTCCACCCTTTGTTCTCGTTTGCACTTGGTGTTATCGCGGGAAGTGGCAGGAAGATACGCTAGCTCCGTTTACCTATCGTGTCACTGACAGAAAGCTCAGCCTGGAGTTCCTCAGCGCTGATGGTGAATAGCCGCTGCTGCGGTAACGGGCGGAGGAGAAGAAGCCGCATAAGGAGTCAGCAGTGGCAGAGGAGTGATAGTTCGGAGTTAGTCTCTTAGAATTAGCAGTATTACGTGTATTATTTAATCCTTACAAACCCCAGAAGCAAGGGAAGGGAAAAATAAGGAAAGATGGCGGCCGCGGCCTCGCCGGGCTCCGGCTCGTCCACCCCTTCTGACTGGATTGTACTGAGAGACGGTTGCCTGCGTTGCGACGAGGAGGGCCTGCGAAGCCTTTCCTACCACCCGGCCCTCAACACTATTTTGGCCGTTACTAGCCGCGGCAGTATCAAAGTAATTGACGGCACTTCGGGGGCCATTCTCCAGGCTTCAGCGTTGCACGGTAAGCACCGGAGCCCCGTGTCATGCCCTGACACCAACGGTTTCAGTTTTGAGAAACCAACCACTGGTTGTCAACAGACACTTACGTTAAACGCGACATTGGCTGAGTTGTAACCTCAGCAGGCTAACGCTAGCTGTTCCAAGCAGTTGTCTGTGGGCTTAACGTTAGTTAGATTATTTGGCAAACAGGATTCGTTCTGCTTGTTCACCGTCTTTGGACGTTGATCTGTTTGTAGTCCAAATTAAACTAGTGCTTCTTGAACGCTAGTGTTCGCCACTGTTTACTATATGCCTCTACCATCCAAGCTATTAGCTAGCTGGTTAACTTAGCACAGCGCTAGTTAGCCGGTCAATCTTTCCTGTCAGTTTCTGTCATTCTAGTGGTCAGTCACGATATGTCGTTAGAATTACAATTCATATATTTTGCATCTAGAGTAGCACACCTACCATTACCTAGCCCAAGGTTATGCAGTGTGTACATGGGAATTACGGTGATAGCCACCAAGCTAGCTAGCGGCACGTTAGCTGCTTAACTTACAGCCTATGGTGTATATACTGTCAACCATTTAAAAGCATTGGTGTGATGCTAAAAGTGACCTGACTGGGTGCTGCATAGTTGGTGTATTGGGTCCGTACATGGATGCTGGGCTCTCTTGGCTAATTCAGTCAAAAAACCCTTGGTGGTATTTCATGTCTGCACGCAAAGTCCCGTCAAAATGTAATTACTGACAAGACTTGGCTATTAGTTTCCCTAGCAGCGCTCCACACTGACCTGGCAACTCTGCTTTGTTTACACATCATCATAGCATGTATCCTAAAGACAGGGGTTTGAAGTTAGCATTTGTTTACATCTTAAATTGTGCTAATCTGCAGATGGATGCCAGTGTTTGTGCTTTAACCCTGACTTTTATCATTGAACAAAAGATATATTTCCAAGTGTTTACTGCAATATAGAGTTATTCTTGAAATGGGAATAAGACCATAGCTCTCCCATTAGCTAGTACTCAGGTTTGTTGTTAATGAGGTCGTTGATTGTAAACAGTTTCAGTAAACACATAATTACTGTACTATTATAGAACTGCTGTTTTGCACTGGCGATTGTGTTTGACAGGCTGCAGCCCATTTGAGGATTGTTTCAGATGACCTTAAGATGAAGCATTTTTGGTAAAGTAGGACTTTTAGGAGGACATATTTGTTTGATGGAATACTCGTAATAATGATAATAATACACATTAATTAAATGGCAATTTTCAAAACAAAGTTAAAAAGTGCTATACATTGTTGGAATAGTCTTACAAACAACCACCGTCACCATACAAAACTTTTCTTTAAAAAACTATTTTTAGAGCAAGGTTTATGCTGCAAATAAGATTAGCACAGTAATGCAGACAGACAGTGCTCCCATGTCTGAATGTGTCGGCCTTGTGATTACCTGGAGCCCTGTCCAGGGTGTACCCCGCCTCCAGCTAGGAGAATATTAATAAAATATTTCTCCCATGGAAGCTGTGTATGTTCATAGTGTACATAAAAGTGCCGCTATACAAACCCTCTGAAAGTGAAATGGAATGGACTTACATCCACACTGAGCTGTTGGATCTTCTGTTGACTTTACTTTCAGTTTACTTTAATCTCAGTTCATTTTCAGCAGAAGCTCCCAGTTTTTTAAAACAGGACTGTTGTCGTGTCTGTCGTCCTCAGATGTCTGTCGATTGTGATTGATGGAACGTTTAGCCCAGTTGAACCGTCTCTGGATCGATGGTTATGTCATATTTTAATTAGAATTTATTTAATTTTTTATGGACAATGTAATTTAACATAGTTCCAATACAGAGCATGAAACCAGATTTGTTTAGGGTTGTAACGGTATACCGGTGTCATGGTGAAAAAAAATGGTGTGTGAGAGAGAGTTAAAGGTACAGACAGGAGCAGTCTGGCTGTGCTGTTGCGCACCTACAGTGTTAACACTTGTTCATTATCATAGGGCATTATTTTAAAAGCCTCCCTTACAGAATCGCTACAGTCCTAGACATTGATGAGCACAAGTTACTGCTACTGTAGTGTAGCAGAAAATGCAATACTTTGGCTAAGTGTTGTAAACAAATGTGTTACTACATTTTTGCTGTTGCCTCCAAGTGAAAACATGTTGTTGTAAATTTCAAGACAGAAATCTGCTTCATTAAATTACATTAGTCATTTAGCAGACGCTTTTATCCAAAGCAACTTACAATTCAGATGCTATTACACCGTAGGCACAGCTACGGGAGCAATTTTTTGGGGTTAAGTGTCTTGTTCAAGGGTTAAGTGTCTTGCACAACATCGACATGTGCCTACCGGAGCCGGGGATCGGACTGCCGACCCTCTGATTGAAGGATGGCCCTGCTCTCCACTTAGCCACAGTCGCCCCTCACTGGACTTAAATCATTCTTCTGTTAACTTCATCTGTTCAGTGACCAGTTATTGTCACTAAGGTTATAAGAGAACCTAATCTGACCTTAACTTTCCTGCCTGGGTGTGTTTTGTGCAAGTTAAGAGACAGGAATTCACTGCTGAAAACATATCTCATATTATAAAGAAGCCGCAAACCACTATTTATTGTAATGTGAAAACCCATTGCAATGAATTAAAGTAAATAAATACAATTTAAAAACTGCTGGTAAATATATCTGTTTTCAATTCCACAGAGAGAACAGAACATATTAAAGTGACGTAGAAGAATGGAATGAATTTGAATGATGTTTGTATTAATTAGTAATTGGCTAAGAAAACCTTTTAGGTTTTAATAGTCGGTCCAGTTATCCAGACAGTAGAGCAACAACTGATGCTATCAGTGTAAAAGGTGGCCAGTCAGACTCGTTTCTCTGAAAAAATGTTTGGCTTTGAGTTGTTTGGCACAAGATGGTAGACTAAGCATGTTGAATAACTGAGGTTTTCAGGTAGTCACTTTCTCCTTCAAACCTCCTGACACTGTCTGCTGTCCTCTGTTCCTGTCACAGCTAAACCTGGCGGTCGTGTCAGGTGTCAGTACTTTCCAGCAGTGGACAAGGTGCTTTTTGTGGACGACTATGCAGTGGGATGCAGGAAGGACTTGAACGGCATCCTGCTCCTGGACACAGCTCTCCAGCCTCCAGTGGCCAAGCCCGAGGATATGGTTCAGCTGGAGCTGCCGGTCACAGAGGTAAGAGAGGAAGCTCCGTACAGAGATGCTTGTCGCCTGATATTTGCCTGGATAGATGTGTTTACACTAAGCCTTTTGTTCAGTGGAATAAACTGCTCAATCTGGATATATGAAAGGCTCAGCAGGTTCAAATTCTCCCTCGCATTACTTTTACCTTAACCTTCCTCACGCTCACCCACTCTATTTGAATAACTGCAGCGGTAAAAGAGTGTAGCGTATAGCCCAGTATTAAACCAATAATGGTGTCAAAAATGCTCATTGTTGAAAGAAATAAGTGACTGTGTATAGTTATTGCTCAGGTTTGACCACATACAGTATTCATCCAAATCCCTATACAGCTCCAAGATAGGCAACTCCTTTTTATCAAAGGGGGTACTAACTTTGTCTTTTTGGAAAGGACTGCTAAACTCTATTATCCAAAAATATTATTCCACTCTGTGGTAACTCACACACATACAGAAAGCCAGAATGTTACATCAATAAACTGTCAAAATGTCTCCGCTTGTGGGGGGTGGTCCAGTGTTAGAAACATCAGGAGCAAATATTGGATGAAATTCAGGGTTGACTAATGAATGTAGCATTAGGCTAATGCCTAGATGGTGTGGGCTTCTACTAGCTCATGTTTTCTGTTATGATTTGAGCTAAATGCAACTTGTTTGTAATGTGGCAACAGCTAATAACTTTTGCTACCTCAGCAATTAACTAATATTAGGGACACAAAACCAATTTTTTTTCCAGAAGCCCAGGAGGATAAAATGCTCCCAGACAGGATGTGACTTATGCCAATGAGGTTTATCAACAATGTTTCGACACTTTGACATGATTTGTATTGTAAATAACTAAAGCCCTGCTCGTGTCAGTGGACTCGCTAAATATCGCCTGGCATCAAGAAAAGAAACTCACGCAGTTCAGCACCGCTGCTGGAAAAAGTCCTTTAGGAATCACTGGACATCTCATCTGCTTTCATCTCTCTTCAGCTGGCAGCTCAACTGCTTTTGATAAAATGAGAGTTCATTTACCTTCAGTGATTTGACTTGAACTAGTTGTTCAATTGATTTTAGCACTTTCCTGAAACTAAAGCTCACTGCAGTGACAGACATTCAACACACATTACACATGTTAACTGTTTTCATTCAATATTCATATGGGTACCTGATAGTGGTACCGTGAGGCGTGATAGTGGTACCGTGAGGCGTGACGGATCGATCCGTGATCGATCCGTCACGCCTCACGGTTCGGGATCACGCCTCACGGTTCGGGATCACGCCTCACGGTTCGGCACACTTGTGAACCGCGGATCAATTGAGGTTTTTTTGCAATTTGTTTTTTTTACAGTTTAATAATCATAGTGTGTAATAAAGTGTTACTGCTGCTGTTCCCTTTCAAGTAACAAGTCCCCAAATATCAATGCAAAGTGTCAGTGAACAGATGTAAAGCAGTAGTGTGTTCACGTGAACAGAGCAGGTTAGAAGCATTTAACTGTGAAAGTCATGGTGAGCGGAGGAGCTTCAGAAGCCCCCGGCGTCATTTAAGTCGCAGGTTTGGAAGCATTTTGTCTTCCCTGTAACATATGACGGGATGAGGGCGGTGGACAAAAACGTTACTGTATGTAGGCGTTGTTTAAAGAGAGACGTATGACAACGGCTGACTGTGACGGCTCACTTCATCACGGCGGAGTGGAGATTCATAGTCTGGTGCTGTAGACACGCCCCCCTCTGTTAGAGTCACACAGACACACACCTGGCGCAGGTGCTGACAGAAGCAGCAGAGTGGAAGCTAGACAGGCCCAATAATATCCCAGTCACCACAGAAAGGTCTACCCTCTCCCCAGACAATGGAGATATGTATATATAAAAAAATGTAAAGTTGTAGACCATTTCACAGTAATGGTAAACATTCCAAGTTTATTGCATTGTATTTGAATGACATAACCTGACAGGAAGTAAACATAGACCCAAGTTGTTGCCGAGCAGTTCAGTTCAGTTGAAATATTTTTGTTTTCATGTAAGACTATAGCCCAAAGTTCTTTGCTTTAAGTGTTCTTGAAGTTCTTTAATTAATAAATGGAAAGCAAAGTTATTTGTCTCCTCCCCTTTTGTTTGCTTATCCGAAAAATGATCCGAACGGTGACTCAAGTACCGAACTGTGAGGTTTGTGATCCGTTGCACCCAGAGTACCTGAGTATTGTTTTTAAACTTGGAAAAAATGTGGACCTTTAACACTTTGGTTAGACCTTTCTTTCATTCAGGCAAGAAATAGTGAATGTGGACATACCCGTGTTTATTTACAGGAAAAGCAGGGGAATATATTGTAACCATTACAAAACATGTTGTGGTTCCGTCACATGCAGATGCTCAATAAAGTGTTTCACTCTTATATGTATGCATGTCTGTGTGGCCTGCTACCCAAGTTGTTTGTTGGAGTCTCTAGTTAGTTTAGTTGTTGCCGACTACAGGCACTAATGTAAAGTCACGTTATCATGCATCAGATGGTTAAAAACCCATACGACCGTTCATATGTGATGAAGGCAGTCCCAATGCCTGACCCAGGCAGTGAGAACTATAACTAATATGTGAGTTTGTGTGTGTTTTTAGGCCCAGCAGATGCTGTCAGCCTGTCAGGAGAAGATTGATGTGTCTAACACAGAGGGCTATGAACTCTTTATCACCCAGCTCAAAGAAGGTCTGAAGAATACCTCACACGAGACGGCAGCCAATCACAAAGTGGCAAAGGTTAGTCTGACAACCTTTCGAAAGGGGATTTTGTTTTATTGTTACATCCTGTAATAATATATGCTCACGTTTTGTCCTCGTAGCAACATATTAGCATTTTTTTAAATTTAGCTGTTAGTCACACTTTGAAGTGGAGAGCAATGTTTCAGTGTATGGGATGTCACATGAGAAGATCATGTGAGAGGAGCCAGTCAAAAGACTAGAAAAGGTTCCCCCACTCATTCAGAGTACTGGATTATACTATGTCTTTGTTTTTTCTGTTCCCCATCAGTGCTGTTACTTCTAACCGCATTTGGGAAAAATAAGAGCAGCATTGTAGGTTAGGGTCCTAACGGTGGACACAATAACATGAACACTTGTACAGTATAATCCAGTGCAGTAGCTTTAAGGCTACGACGATCACTGGAAGTAGTATCGACCGATAAGGATTACGATGTCTTCTTGAAGCCTTCTATTTATCCTGTCGCATTATATATATATATATTTAACTATTGATGAGGTAAGTCTTTATTTGGATAATCCTCCTACTAATAATTTATAGATTATTTGTAACATTTCAACATCTTATTAGTTGAGACTCAACAATTTGACTTTCACTTTGTCTGTAGATGTTTAACAGACTTTATGGAGTATATGTGACAGTTCACAAACATACCTTGAACAACTCCCTCAACCTGAAGCCAGGTTTAACTTCAGTAAAGTCATTTCAGCGGCGCATAGACAAATGATCTGGTGTGTTTTGTGTCATTAGATCGTCTCTTCTGATCGGCCTTTAGAGACCACAGATCAAACTATTCAGAACAAATAGTTTATACACTGTTTATTTGTTGATGCAACGCAGAGGGCCTTAGATAAATCACAATTGTGTCATGAAGCGGTATTTGATCCATTTGTATTTTTAAAATCATTTACCTCAAAATCGTAATGTTCCTAAATCAAAAAAAACGTTTCCAAATCAAGCACAGAAAAGGAAACGTATCGCCCTGTGTCCTTTCCTATCAGGGTCTTACCTTGATTAATGGCTAGTAAGTCATGACGGGGAGCTCTGTGACTGATTTTAATTGTGTGGATTAACTTGCCAATACGACTGAACAAGGCTACATTCTGAAGTTTCATTGAAACAAACCAATCTGATGAAGTGAGTAGTGATCAGAGGGCCTTACTGCGATCGTCCCAGTTGGCCACCTGGCTGTAAACAACCTCAAATTGAAGTTGTTAATCGACATTTTAATCTTACAATCACTGTTTCATTGAAAGTATGTGCTTGAGGACTGAGACGACACAAAACGTGTGTGGGTTTTTTTTTTTTTGTTTTTTTTTTTGTTTTTTTTTTTTAAAATTTAATTTATTTTTTGCTGCTGATACCAATTTCTGATCATCAAAGATCCATATTAGTATGATCCTTTTTGCTATTTTGTTCTAGCAGCTGGTCCAGACTATTATTTTATTTTCACCTCTGTCCCAAATTAGTTTGCTCTAAAGACAGTGTAAACCATCAATAGTTGTTCATGTTATCCTTTTACTTTGTCAAAGACATCTATAGTGGTTATTAACATAAAAACTAGGGATGCACTGATTGTGAAATTCGAGGTCGAAACCAATTTTAATAATAAGTTGTCCGATTACTGATGATGCTCTGTACTTGTTATTTATTCCCCTTTTGTGCCAGGGAAACGAAAACATCTTCATACAAAAATGACTTGTTTTAAACTCATTACACTGTCTTTGTATGAGCACAAATTCAACAATACAAATGTATGACTCAATCTTTGATATAACCTTTCACATGAGTAAGATTCTTTTAGAGACGAGACGACTACCTACTCAATGAGAAGAACCTTTCAATATGTAGTCCAACAAAAGTATGTTTTGTGAAATAAATTATATGTAATTCAATATAAATGTAAAAGTGTTTAGAAACAAAGGCAGTGTTTCACACATACAGACGTGGATGGGCCAGCCAGGTATGTTAACGGCCACCCAGGTATATTTGGCAACCCATTTTAGCACTTTTCATTTCTTTATCCGTCTGAGAGCGACGGCATCCGTGATCAATTACCTTTAGTGGGCTGAACGCAGAACGCACTGCGGTGAGAACTGCAATGGAAAACCCATTATTTCCAATGTGCGGTGCCACAATGGCTTTTCGCTGCGCTAAAAGTTAATTTGGGTTGAACTTTAAGAAACGTGTCATGTGTGAAAGGTCATTTAGATTATTTGCTCAAATATTGTTGTTATTACCCATGCCAACTGTGTAGCCTTGTTTTTTGTCAAAATAACCTAATGAATATAGCATTTTTATCTACCCCACTGTACCAGATGTACTCAACTGTTACTCCAAAACTGTTAGATTTGAATTGGGGCTATTGCTTACATAACAGTCCTAAAAAACTATAACAAAATTAATCTAAATGTCCCTTTTAGCTCCCCGTCCCCACTAAGCAACATTTTTCACACTCAAAACTGAGCTTTCGAGTGGATAAACATGAAATTTACCAAAATAATGTTATGTTTCTTACTTTGGGGTGTTGCGCAAAAATGAAGAAATTAACATGGTTAATCATATAATTTTGTCTTCTTGACTTGATTTTCTATCAATACAATTATTCATTGCTGCAGACGGTTCCTTCTTGCAGCTACATTACTGTGTAATGAGAACACTATCTTGCCATCATGTATTGAAATGAACTTGTACCAGTGTCTGCTTTAGAAAATTGACAATTTGATGTATGGCCCGATCTCTGTCTGATCTACTTTTTCTTTTGCTATCCTAAAACTCACCTCTCTCGCCACTCTCTGTGATCTCCTTTATTCTTTCAGTGGGCGACAGTGACCTTCCATCTTCCCCACCACATGCTGAAGCTGGTGGCCGGGGCCATAGTCAATGAGCTGAAGAAGATAAACCAGAACGTAGCTGCCTTGTCTGTGGCCTCATCCATCATGGACAGGCTCTCCTACCTCTTGTCAAGCGCCAGGCCTGAGCTTGGGGTGGGCCCCGGGCGCTCTGTAGATAGGTGAGCAAGCAGGGAACAGATACACCTCTTCAGGGAGTTGGTGGTTTTTAAGCATCAGCGTGACACATGTAGGTTTACCTGCAAGACCACAGAGGAGATGATCAGTTCTACACCAGCATGCAATTAGTTTGTCTTTCAGTATGAAAGGCCTCCCCACTCTTCTCTCCTCATAGCATCATTTGTTTTCCTAAAGTGGATAACACCTAGTATGTTGTGGCACAGGAATTACTCGTGCAGCTCATAGACATGTTCCAATGAGCAAGGTTCACTCCAGGTTAAAAAGGTTCATGCATGCAACACATCTTTACTGTTAATGTAATAGTTTAAGTGCATTGACTACCAATTTGTGCTCTCAAATTATTGAGCCTGCACAAATGACTAAATTGCACTCTGTGACCACTTTGTCACTATGTTACCGACGTTACTGCGAGGCATAAATAAACCGTGAAAGTTGTGAGGCCATGGACTGTCAAAATGAGCCGCTTGGATTAACTGCAGTTTTGATTAGTATTCAGCCCGTTTGCCTGTTAAACAATGTTATATCAATGTAACACTAAAATATTTTAAATGTTCCTCCATTCCAATCTATTTACATATTTATATTGTATACCGCTTTCATCAAAATAGGCGACCCACGCCAAATCTGTAGATGAGCCGTCCTGAGCCGAGCCGCGCTGCTCACAGTCCACGTGTCTTTTGTACAGTACTGGTCCAACAGAGTCTACGATGTGTATTTTAAAATCCAGGCCCGGATATTAGTTTGTTCCTCAGGAAAATCTAAAGTTACTGCATTTCTTTGCCCTGGCGTTCAAATATAAAGTCACCCTCGGCTCAAAATCAAACCTCTGCATGTCCTTCTTTTGGGAGTGGGAGTTTTTATAAACAAAATTGTGATTCATTTACAAAAGTTCCATGCTACACGTGTAACCAAACATATATACAAACAAACGGTTAACTTAGCGTAACTGCATAAAGTCAACTCATCATAAAGTAACTTAATCACGTGCACACAGCTACACACTGATGTTCCTTTCTCCCCCTGTTCAGTCAAAGTCATCTCCTTATATAGAGCCTTCTATCAGCAGGATCTAGTTCCTGCCATGAGTGCAGGTGACACCAATTACTGACTCCAATACTTAACAGACAAAAGCTATACCTTACAGCATCCCTTTAGGTAGCCAACAATTTTACATACTCTACTCCCCCCCCCCC
>NW_022280281.1:78443-97944 GCF_004355925.1 Anarrhichthys ocellatus
AAAAACAACTTACACCCCCCCTCTTTTCCCCAAAAATACTCATACCCCCCCCCCCCCCCCCCCCCCCCCCCCCAATACTTGGTCTGACCCTATGACATCACTGCTGACATCATGCAGTGTATAAATGGAGGAAATGGTTGGGTGCCTCCCCTTTAGCCTCGAGAACACATGGTGCGTATGGTAAACAAACAATTGACAATCATGGTTAGATTTATAGATCAGTGTAATATGGGGACAAATGGTGTGTTCTCACCCACTTTATTAGTCTGGTGAATTATGAATTAACAATACAGAATAAAACCTGATTGTGCCACTTATTGACTCTTTCCCCTCTATGACTCAGGCTCTTTTTTATCAATACATGTACACAGTATATATCTTAGATACATCAGTATTTCTACTTCCACTGAATTGAAGTGAAGTGGAGGCTGCCTGTTTACCCGTTGCCATGGTGAATCGTGGAATCGGAGCTCCATTGATGATGGCTTTTTCATTCCCCTTTATGAGAACTCTGATCAGCTGTTCTTGAACCGAAAACTCAGAGTTTTCCATCTCGGGGTTAGGCTCGCAGTTAGTTAAACCTGCTTTCTGAAACGAGGCCCAGTTCACTCACAACTCAAAACAAACGCATGGCTTTAACTAGGCTACTAATGCTGAATGAATCCCATTATCTTCATTAAGGGGCAGACTCCACCTCTCAAAACACATGTAGGCATATAGCTTATTTTCATTCTTATTTGGAGCCAATAAACACTTTCAAGTATTTTTTTTTTTGCTTTATTAAGATATGTTGCCGTACATAGCCAATAGAGTGAAAATTTGTAGAATCATGTTTTGATTGGAGTATCCTTTTTAATTTTGTAATACCGCAAATCCCCTAAAAATACCATCCTATAAGTTTTAGGTCATATCGCCCCTAGGGCAAAGTTGAAATCATTCAAGAGAACAAATAAGTTATTTGTGTGTGCTAATTATTAATAGGAGAGCATGATTTATTAGTTTGTGCAGACTAATTCATTTTTTTCTCCAGGTTAGTCCTGCCATGCCAGTCAGGAACGAACATTTAGTGTTCCTTTTACAAGTAGCATTTGTAGCAGCTATGACAAAGTTATGCGTATGTCAAAGATTTCACATATTGTCCACTACATAGCAGCTACTGTGACACTTTCCCCACCAGCATGATTGTAAAATGTGTTGTTGTCGACAGATCTTTGATGTACAGCGAGGCCAACAGGAGGGAGACGTTTATGTCGTGGCCACATGCTGGGTACAGGTGGGCTCAGCCTGATCCAATGGCTCAAGCAGGATTCTACCACCAGGTAGGTTGAGAGAGAACTCAGAAGAGGCATAAACTCAGTTTATATCTGTTTACTCTCATTTATATATTCATTTGTTATATGCATGTTGTCAAAGGGCTATTTGCCTGCACAGTAGAGCCTGTTGGTGTTTCAGGTCACTGGAACACTATTCAGCTAGAGCAGGGGTCGGCAACCTTTACTATCCAGAAACATTTTGCCCTATTTTCCACCAAATAAAATTTGTCTGGAGCCGCAAAAGCTATTTGATATCACAGCTTATAAAGTTTCATATATAGTTATATTATATATACAAAAACTATAGTTTGTTGTATTTATGAAAATATAGAACAAGAATAAAGACAATTCTTGACATTTTATTGCTATTTTACTTGTTGGAACAATATCAAACTCTTATGAAGAGGAGAGTTTGCTGCAGCAGTTGAGAAATCACTCTTTTTCGCTCATCTCCAGCGTGATACTTATCAGTAAATGCTGTGTGTTTGTTCTGGAAGTGTATTTGCAAAGTTCTTGACACATATCAAGCATACAGGTAAGCCAGCATCGTTGGCAGTGAAAGCAAATGAAGATGTCCACGCAAAATTAAACTCTGTTTTCCTCCGTGACATTTCTTTTTTGGGGTTTATCGAGGGCGTGGGTCTGAAAATCATGATCAGCCACCTGCAGGGAAAGGCGCCTGACAGCGATGTAAATTTAGTTGACGAAATATTAAAACATTTTATATTTTCAGTGACACAGTATCTCCTCAAACTCCAAGATAAGAGGTGTTCCATTTGAAAGTGTGTCCACTGTGCAAAAAATATAATAAAAATAACCGTTATTTATTTCCATGTTGTTTTTTGTCAAAGCCTGAGGCCACGTCCACACTACTACGTTTCCATTTGAAAACACATGTTTTGCTACGTTTACACTGAGCGTCCACACTACGCCGGAGTTTTCAAAGCACCGAAAACGGATACGTTTGAAAACTCCAGGGTTACCTTTTCATGTGGACGCTCGTAAACGCATACGTTTAGAAACGATGACGTAGACACCCATGTTCGCTACTTGATTGGTTCACGACGTGTCGTTACCTGATTTGTCAAGCCCCTATCACGTGACCCTTTCCCGGAAGATCACAAACGACAATAGTCTTGATTACCGATCGACTACCAGGTTAATTCAACATGGACAACTGATTACAGGTGTGACCGTGTTGTCTTTACTAGCAGCTGTTGTCCAGTTAATGTCTGCATTTCTGCGGAGGAAGCAGCTGTTATTGGAGCGATTAGTGAGCGGCGTATCCAGCAGCGTTATCAGACCTACGGAGCGGCCGTCTGAAGTCACGGGGTACATCCCAAGTCTCTTATTTGTCATTTCCTCACTTCTCGCTTGAACCGGAAGTTGTTCTGTGCCGCTATATTGACGGCTGTCCCAAAGCTCTTATTTAGGAGGAGCGAGGAGCCATGAGTGAGGACACATGAGATCAGCCTTCCAGGAAGTGTTTTAACGGCCGACACGCCCCCTCATTGTTCAACATCTCACTTGTTTATAGTCCTGTTATCTGTTCGTTTGTGCACTTTATTTTAGATTTCACTTTTAATATCTTTCTACTTTGCACTGTTGATTGTTTTTGATTGTTTTTGATTGTTATGCACCTCCCATCATGTCAAATTCCTTGTATGTTCAACATACCATGGCAATAAACGGTTCTGATCAGTTATGTGATTGAACGCTGCAGCCGATCAGACTGATACGATTTTTTTCAACATGTAAACAGTGAAGACGGATCGCAGATTAAACTCTAGCTTTATATTTGATTAGTTTTCTGATTCACCATCTGGTTTAAATATGTTTATTGGAGACTGAACAACAAAAGGACCACAAAGAAGTTTCTTCATTTATTAGAAAGATTTGTCTTTTCTTGATCTGATATTTCCCTCAATAACTTTTATTATGGATACAATTAAAGTCAGAGAGAGCTTTTTACATCATTTATCATCATTTAAATCAGTCACGTGAGGCTGATAGTTCCTGAGTGTTTGAGTTTTATCATTTAAGTTTAACGTGAAACATGGAGCCTATAAATTAATTCCAGTATTTAAGTTAAGAGAAACCATAATCATATTCTGGGTTAATTAATAATGACGCCACAGTCACAATTTCAAAACGTACAGACACAAATAAGTCAAATGCATTCTGTCGGTAGAAATCGATCCGGCGCTTATAAACAGAACACAGTTTGTTAAAGAGGTAACAGGCTACAGGGAGAGAACACCTCTACTGTGATGATTACTCACAGTAATGTGTGATGGTCTTTATTAGTTTTATTAGTTACTATTATTAAGTACAGTGATCATGTGAACAGACAAAAAAGTCTCTCCAGCTCTCAAAAGTCTCTCCAGCTGTTAAAGCCGACTGACAGCTGATCACAGCTGATCCTCCGTCATCAGAAACAGACGTCGCTTCACGTGACGCTTCAGAGGAAAGGTCGTTTCATGTCTGTTAAAACATATTTCCTTGTTTCCTCTCTCTTCGCATGGTTTCCTTGCGTCTCTCCATGCATCCCTGGTGGGAGGGACTAAGACGCAAGGAAAGGACACAAGTGAGGGAAACGGGGATGCAATTAAGAGACTTTAGGAAGTGTTTTAACAGCCGACACACCCCCTCATTGTTCATCAGTTATGTGATTGGATGCTGCAGCTGATCAGACTGGTATGAAACTCCAGTGATATTTACAAAAAGCTGATCAGAGTGAAGACAGGTCACAGATTAAACTCTAGTTTTATATTTGATTAGTTTTCTGATTCAACTGTCTTTATTAGTATTATTAGTTACTATTATTAAGTACAGTGATCATGTGAACAGACACAAACTTCTCAAAAGTCTCTCCAGCTGTTAAAGCCGACTGACAGCTGATCCAACTGTGATCAGAGCCGCCGTCAACAGAAACAGACGTCGCTTCACGTGACGCTTCAGAGGAAAGGACGTCTCATATCTCTTAAAACATATTTCCTCGTTTTCTCTCATGGTTTCCTTGCGTCTCTCCATGCATCCTTGGTGGGAGGGACTAAGACGCAAGGAAAAGACGCAAGTGAGGGAAACGGGGATGTAATTAGGAGACTTGGGATGCACCCACGATTAGCGGCTTTGAGCAACCAATCTACTTCCTGTTTAAATCGGCACCCACCCGCATGCCCAGTGTACGTAGTCACGTGATATTCATTTTCAGGCGTTTTAGTCTGGACGGAGATCATCTCGAAAACGATGCTGAAAAGCCGTGTGGACGGTGATCGTATTAGTGTGGATGTAGACTCAGGAAGCCGCAACAGAGGGGCTGAAGAGCCGCATGCGGCTCCGGAGCCGCAGGTTGCCGACCCCTGAGCCAGAGGAAGAAACATGGCTGCATTTAACCGAATGTAACCATGGAGACTGCTCTTGTTAAGACTTATGTGCTTTGGTGTCATGCCAACAACCTAAAGCTATAGAAAGCATCAGTGTCTGTGCAAAGGAACAATACATGTTAATGTCTCCATCAGCAACAACCATTAGATTAGATACAATGTTGAATTCATTGCACAGTAAAAGTAAAAGTACTGAAACAACGAAATGCAGTTTAGCATTTAACGAGAAGTGCAAAAATGGGGTAATATATGAACGGTTAGGGGGTAATTAATCCTACATTAAAATATATACTGTATGAACAGTGTGATTGCTGTAATGCAGAGTTTGCAAGGTAACAGCTGCTGGTCCTTTAACAGAGAGACCTGTAGAGCCTTCCAGAAGGGAGGATGGCAAACACTTGGCAGGCATCGCTTGTGCGACAGCCTCAGCAGGAAGCGGGGAGTGTAGAACTGCTGATGCGTTGGGCAGTTTTCACCACCCTCTGCAGTGCTTTCCGGTCCAGTAGCCGCGATAGAAGTTCACCAGAATCGGAGGAGACGGATGGACCTTCTTCAGATGCTGGTCTGCCTATTTGAACAGGGTCAAAAGTGTTGAGGGTCCATGAGAAGATTCATGGAGATGTGGACACCCAGAAACTTATATCCAGGGGTGGAGCCTTTAAAGGTGTGTTTGCCTTCAGATGCTGCCACCTTCATCAAAGTTTACCGATTGCCTCAATAACGTTATCAGGTTCACTGTTAACATTGGGTTGAAATCTAAAATAATGCCAAATGGGTGCTTCTGCTTTATGCTTTGACACCATATCCTCGAGCATTTCATCAAGCTTTTGTCAAGTGATCTGATTCTGCAATCAGCAATATCGTCCCCATTCACTTAAACTGCAAAGGGATTCACTTGTGATAGCTAAGTTGTGATAGAAAGATGATGGCTTCAAGGCTCTCTTCCTGCTGACATCTGACCTAACTTCAAGTCCAGCCATGTTCCGACTGTTGCATTCACTCATGCAGCTGCAACTTTTATGTTTCCAATATTTATTTCAAAATTTTTACAAAGGCCTCTCTTCTTAACTAGAGACACAGAGGTGAAATCTGATCGGATAAAAGCTCTACTTAAAACAAGCTGCACTGGAAGCAGAGCAACTGAGGAAGACAGGAGCTGTGCAATGAGAAAATAAGATAATGGGAAAAATAATTAGAATACATGTAGTGTATTTATGAAAAATTATAAAATAGCTATAACTTTGTGATTTTGTTAAGGCCAGCAGAGAAGGCTTTGCTGGCCCTGACGGCCCACCACTGGTTGATTGCTAGTGGCAGCATGCAGCCCTTTCATTGCAAACTAAGCATTAGCATCTGGGGGGGAAATGCTGCAGTCACAGCAGTCCATGTGAACTCTCTGAGCAGATAGAAAAGTCCACACTTATCCATGAGGTATTCTCAGCTAGCAGTAACTGGTGTTAGCGGTTTCCTTGTGACAAGTTTTGTTTTCATAAATGTAAAGTAGCCCACCTCTGGTCTTACTGGAGAGATCTGCTGTTCTATCGGCCTGGAGGATGTAGCTCCACATTAGCTCAGGTGTGCTATCGGGAACATCACTGTTGAGTGATGTTCCCTCAAAAATCTTGATGCTGCAGTCCATAATTATTTTATGAGTGATTATCTGCCGTTGCAGCTCATCCATTTTGTTCACCAGAGACCGTTCAATGGGGAGAAAAGTGCTGTGTGGAGGCGGCCGATGATGAGTTTTAGCTTTGCCCTTAGCCCTCCTCTCTTTCCCTGACTTTTGTGCAGATGTGAAACAAATAGACAGATGACTAATTTATAGAATCTGGAGAGACACGTTGTGCACCCTCCGCCATCTTGGTCCAGATGATTATAATTTACAATAACTTAATCATTTACCCTGTCTATCCACAGCCTGCCTCAACAGGGGACGACAGAGCCATGTGTTTCACCTGCAGTGTGTGTCTGGTCTGTTGGGAACCTACAGATGAGCCCTGGTGAGTGGATATCATTAATTATGCATTAATGTATCTACGATAACATATCATTGATGACCAACACTTCTCCACTACCCACAGGTCTGAACATGAGCGCCATTCTCCCAATTGTCCGTTTGTGAAGGGCGAGCACACACAGAACGTGCCGCTGTCAGTGACACTGGCCACCAGCCCCGCCCAATTTCCCAACAGCCCTGACAGTTCGGACAAGATCGCCTGCTATGGCTTCGGCAGCTGCCCGCAGTTTCTGGCTGCTGCCACCAAGAGGGGCAAGATCTGTATCTGGGATGTCTCCAAAATGATGAAGGTCAGAGCATCTAACTGTGAATATATGCGAGTGCATCATCTGTCTTGTGTTTCACCTTCAAAAGTGTTTGTGTCAGACGGTACGTGTTAGTATTGAACTCAGAGTCTAGAGTGTGTAATTGTGTGCTGAACAGGTGCACTTGAAGTTTGACATCAATCCGTATGACCCGGCCATCCTGAGGCAGCTGATTCTGTGCGGTGGTGAGCAGAGCCACCATGAGCTGACTGAGTCTCGGAGACCAACTCTGGCCTGGCTCGAGGAGTCATCCTCCTGCTCTGACCTGCCCAAGCTAGAGGGAGACAGGTGAGACACACGCACCCACTGATTCATTTAAGTATATACACACACAACAAATCCTTGGGGTTGAGGTTGCTATGGAAACATGTCACCATGGTGTATAGCAGAGAAGGACGTTTCCTCAGTGAAAACCTCGCAGGCTACAGTTAGTTAGGTCATTGCTGCTAGGGCAGAAGGTCGGATATAGAGATTGAGAGTGATCACTTCAGTGCTGAGTTGCTACAAAGACCTAAACTGTGATGAGCTAGAAAGAGCAGTGCAAGACACATTGAACTGGGACAGACGACTCAACCTGCGGCTAATTGGAGCAGCTGACGAATATTTCAGGCACCTAGCTGAAGAAGTGGAAATGGCTGAGAGTGAACTTCAACAAGTGCACCGGCCACGAGCACCCATGCCAGATGAAAACAGTCCTCCGAGACCTTTCATCATGAGATTCCAAACTCTCTGAAATGTGAATGAGTAATGGCTGGAGAGAAATACAAAAAGTGTAACTTTTCTGCCTTGATACATTATTTATGTACCACAGCAGTGAATAGGAGTACATGTATCTGGTTACTTTCATCTCTAACAGAAATTTGGTAAAATGATAACATTAATGTAAACTTTGTAGTGTCCAAACTCAAATATCTTTTACCTGCATGCCTCTCTCATCTTGGGATGGTGCGCACATGTCAGGAATGTACTTTGCGTGTGCAAAGAAAGAAGATTTCTTGCCAGAGTATGTGTTCACACTTCGGCTATCGGCCAGATGACAGACGAGCCTCTTTGGGCAAGGAGCTATATTTCTGGGGTTCTGGTGTAACCAGCAGATATGCAGGTCAAGACTTCCTTTCTGTGAGCTTCTTATTGTTTACAGTCCGTTTAGCAACTTAAGATGTGAGATTGTAGCTGCAGTTGAGAGACAGCGTGTACTACCGGATCATTTCACAAGTTTCCAGTTCACAAGCTAATTTTATACCAATGGAAATCTAAATCATCTCCAGACGATAGTCAGTGGGCTCAATGCGTCCCATCTCTTGCTCTGCATATAAATGCTGAATCTGTTTGTAAAGATTAGATGGCCATTAAAGCTGAATCTGATGTTTTATCTTCATACAAAATCCTACAAAAACTTTTTTACTATGTTATGTGCCAGACTATTTCTTGGTCAGTACCAGTAAAGGTACAGGTTTTGCCAGCAACCGTCATTGCATTGTTCAAAGCTACAGAGGCCATAGATTGTAACTGTCAACTAGCCGAATATTACCTCACATCAAGGGGGACAATTCAGCAAGATATTTATCGCCTGTTCATTTAGAAATGTATCATTTTGATTTCCTTGTTGCCTCAAGCTGTTAGTGAGAAACTCCTCAATAGCATGGCCGTGCCACAGAATGATCTCTGAAACAACATTTATAATAAATAAAAGATCAAAAGTGTGGATGAGTGGAAGGAGAGTGGCCACAAACTGTACCACAGCCACTCAGTCAGTCAGATTCTTGTGTGTGTGAGTGAGTCACAGTTCTCAGTTTGTGTTTCATCATGTTTTTTTTCTTCTTTTCCAGTGATGACCAGTTGGAGGACTCAGACAGTGATGAGCATTCCCGATCAGAGTCAGTAACAGGTATGAAGACTTGAATTTGTCCTTTCTAAGGGCTGGTAGTGCTGTTGTTGTTTGGAATTGGATGAATCGTATCTAAAGCCATGTCGATCCATCTCTTTATGTTAGGCCTCACTGAAATGGCATTTCCCATGCTTCATTGGTGTTAGGTTCTAGACAGGAAAAACCTCAGCCCTCTTCTTTTACCTCTGTTCCAGGCCAGCAGTCCCAGTGGGAAAGCATGGACGTGAGCCTAGGGGTGACGTCGCTGAGTGTTCTCCAGCAGCCAGAGAAGCTCCAGTGGGAGGTGGTGGCCAGTGTGCTGGAGGACACGGTCAAGGACCTGGAGGAATTGGGTGCCAACCCCTCACTAAACCAAGCCAAGGCCCACAGCCAGGCCAAAGCAAAGGATAAGGTCCCTGACCTTCACAACATTCCCTTCCCCTGTCTGCTGGCCGGAGGCCTGCTCAGTTACCGCTCAGCATCAGTCAACCCCATGGCTGGACCCCCACCCACAACCCCAGCTAAAACACGCAGGACCACAGATGGTCCTCTAAGGACTCAGGGGCCTGAGCCCTTCCTAAATCCTGGACCTCTACAGGACCAGGGCCCTATGGAGATAGAGACCTGCAACCCCCAGACTGCAGCCCAGGAGCAGGTCTTCTCTAACCTAGTAGGTTCCCAACCACCAAGCCCCTCTTCTCTGCTGGCTGTTCGCAGGACTATACCCGTGCTGTTGCTGTACAGTATTAGAGAGGTGGATGACAAGTCCTCAGGGCAGGTGTTTGCTCAAATGAACAACCTGATGAGCAAGGGGCTCCACGAGGAGGGCTTCACTGTGCCACAGATTATAGAGATGGAGTTCGACACGCATGAGCAGCTTCTTCTTCAGGATCCTCCCATCACTTACATTCAGCAGTTTGCTGATGCAGCAACTAATCTGGTAGGGTTAGACGGCCACACGGACAAATGGAGCACGCTGGCTGCAGCCACTGCTTCCACCCCGCCTCGACCAGGAGCTCTGGTGCAGTGCTTGAGGCTGCCGAAACAGCTGGAAGAGGAGAATCTTTACGTGGACTCTATCACTCCCTGCTGGGACGGTGTGCACCTACTGGTCGGCCTGCAGCCGTGTAGCGCTGAATCTCTGAGCGCTACAAACCAAGTGGAGGCTCTCAACAATCTCAACCGCCTGCACTCTGCCCTCTGCAGCCAGCGCAAAGGAGACCCCCTACACTCAGTGGCCAATGGGGTGGAAGGCCACCACTCAGGGGGGTCACCGCCTCAGACACCCCTCATTCTGCCCCCAGGAGACCACCAACAACAACAACAGCAGCAGCAGCAGCAGCAGCAGAGGTCCCCAAGTGGTGGGAGTGGAGGCTATCTTGCACTCTACAAACTCAATTACTCCACTCGTATTGTCACCTTGGACGAGGAACCAGTCAAGGTGCAGCAGATCTGGGACCCTTGGGATGCCATCACCTCTCTTATATTGCTTCCTCCAGATGTGCTTGATGGCAGGGAGGATGACAGTGAAGAGGCTCCTGAGGAGGCGCACCCCTCTGGGTCTAAAAGGGGCTCATCTGGGTTTGGAATGGCCCCGGCAGGCTCTGCTGGCTCTGGAAATGGGACTGCATGTGGAGCAGCCACAACCAGCAGCAGCAGCAGCTTTACTGTCACCAGTCCGTCCACCTCAGCCTTGGGCCAAAAAGAGTGCAAGCGGTTAGAGGTGACAGGCCTGGGCCACCTGGTGGTCACCACGCGGGCTGGGTACATTATGATACTGGACCTGTCCACGTTGGAGGTCTTGGCCAAGGTGGAGCCGCCTAAGAAGGAAGGGTCAGCAGAAGAGACTGACCCCTTTGTCTCAGTTACCTATTGCTCTGGGACTGATCGCCTTTGTGCCTGTACCAAAGGTGAGTGTTTCCTTCCTGGATCTGTTTCCCTTCAGACAGCAGTCCTGTTAACTTCTAGGATGGATAGGCTGGCTTCAACATACGTGTGTATGTTGTTTGTTATTTATTGACACGCAAAAGTCAATAACTGCATTTTGTTTGATGTCCATTACTATATTTATTTGTATGTACTTTATTTCACAACTTGAAACAGCAAACGCTGTGAATTTAAGATCTAATACACTGTTAATATAATACTGATCTGACTCTGATTTTACTCGTTTAGCATTTAGTGCTGGAATGTGAATTGGTCATTTGGATTTCAATTTAAAAAAGATAGTGCAAGTAAAATGGTAGATGATTAAATGTACTTTAAAGATCAATAAACTGAGTTAAGCATTGAAATAGAAGTCAACAAATTTGTATGTATTAATTTTGTCACTTCCCTTTTTTGAAGGTGGAGAACTTCATTTCCTTCAAATTGGAGGTGTGTGTGACGATATAGATGACGGAGACATGTTTATTGATGGCCCCCTTTCTAAAGGGGCTGAACTGTTGCTTGAGGGGGCCAAGCCCTCGTCCAACCCCTCCAGCCCTGGGATCACAGGTAAACTAGTTAACCAGACACAGTCAGTGTTCAATTCTTTAACCTCTCTGTGATACCGGTAATCTGATGTCCTACAATTGTCCCCCAACTGGCCTTTGTGCAGGAGTGGACCTCCTGGTGGACCAACCGCTGACCACGGAGAGCCTGATGTCTCTGGTAGAGCTAACACGCTTTGAGACGTTGACCCCCCGCTTCTCGGCCACAGTGCCGCCGTGCTGGGTGGAGGTGCAGCAAGAGCAGCAGCAGCGCCGCCACCCACAGCACCTTCACCAGCAGCACCATGGAGACGCAGCTCAACACACCCGCACCTGGAAGCTTCAGAGTGATGGGTAGCTCAACAAACTAAACAGTAGTCGTACTGGTGATGTCATATGTAATTAGTTATAGGAACACCTAGTGTATGACCTCCATTTCTCACTATGTCACATGATGACATCATAGTTGAAATGTACATACAGTTTATTTCATTGATACTGTCTGAAGGTCTGTCTGCAGCCATTTCCACATGATGGCTTTCTCTCTAGCAGCAACAAGTAATTTAAAGAGATCTTCATCCTGTGCCATGAGTTTATCTGGGTTGGTTTAATATAATATAACAATGGAGCAATTCATTTCTTTACAAAAATTTCCATTATGTCATTAGCAATCTCTTCCTAATATGAAAACGTTTCAGTTTTATAAGTTTTGGAAATATTTTTTGGGATCAAAGTAAAATCCCCTGTCTGCATTGTGATAGGTGGCCTTAAAACTTGCCTGATAGAAAACATGGAAGGTCTCCTCCTCCTAATGAGTCATCTACAGTGTTTCAGTTGAACGTCTGAGCAGGTGGTGATCTGTATTGTCTTTGCAGCTCCAGCTGGGACGAGCATGTGTTTGAGCTGGTGCTGCCCAAGGCCTGCATGGTGGGCCATGTGGACTTCAAGTTTCTGCTGAATGCCAACATAGTCAACATTCCTCAGATCCAGGTCACCTTACTGAAGAACAAATCACCCGGGCTGGGCAAAGTCAGCGGTGAGGACACTGCTATGAGATGCATTCTTTTTAAAACCTCTTGATTACTTTACACATACATCCAGGTTGCAAGATTGTTCTTTGCAACTGCCGTGATTTGATCGGGATTATCTTTTTTTTGCAACTATGGTGTTTCAAGATGTTCTTTCTTGTCTTTTCAATACCCGCTAAAATGAATTGGGGCGTTTTGAATATGGAACCGCTATCTGTATCTAAATCTTGGCTTTCATGTCTAACAGAGACGGCGGTAGACAGACAGATCTCCTTCCCCCTCTCCAGCGTGCTCCATGCTAACGGGGAAAGGAACGGCCAGCCTCTGCTGCATGACTTCACAGAGGACATCCAGTTCATGGACATAGAAGAGACATCGGGTAAAGAATGCAACCAGTTTAGTTTGAGATTATCTTTGATGAATCTGTTTTTTTATTTTGTTGAAAGACTCTTTCAATTTGTTTTTTAATAAAGTAAATATATCCATTATTGAGTGCATCACTACGACCAGTAGAGATGCACCGATACTGCTATCAATCCGATACTGACTCAAATAACTGGATCGGGTATCGGATTTCTTTTAATATATAACTATTCAATATATATTTTTGTTACATTTTGTTTTTACAAAGTTAGGAAAGCAATCTTTAAGTCAAGCCTGTGGTAGCCTTACACATAGCCGAATGATTCCAGTCTCTTCCACACAGTGAGGCAAACTGCTCATCAGGGCTGGACATTACGCTTTTTCAGCCACTTGCCCCTTTTCTATTGTTGAATTTATGAAATTCAAGGGATAGAAATGCATTTATTTGTTTGTGATGACCACGCCCCTGCCTTTTATTAGATTTTATTTTATAAACACTTGAATATGTGTAATATTCGCCCTGAGTATAAGGTTCATGTGTTTGCTGTAGGCTCCATGCTGTGTCCATTCTTAGAGGACCATAAGGAGGACATCCTGTGTGGTCCAGTGTGGCTGGCTAGTGGGCTGGACCTCTCTGGCCATGCGGGCATGCTCAGCCTCACCAGCCCCAAACTGGTCAAAGGTAACGACAGTCACATCTAACGTTTCTGATCCCTGACCTGATCAAACCTGACATTGAAGTTTTTTGTGCTCAGGAAGATGATTTTAAGAATCAGCCATGAGGTTGTGGGTTTGTCAGTGTTTCTGAGTTGTCCCGTCGCTCCCTCCACTGCAGGCATGGCAGGAGGCAAGTACCGGTCCTTCCTGGTTCACATCAAAGCCGTGAGTGACAGGGGTATGGAGGAGAGCCCCCGGCCTGTGGTGAGAATGCCCAGTGCCAAGCCTCAGGGCACCAAAGCCCACTCACTGTCTACCCTGCTGCAGCGGGCTCAGGCCTCCAAGGTACCAAATCACAACTTCAAGCCTTTTTTAAAAATGGGTTGATATTTGTTCCTGTCTGTTTTCAAACAATGCTCACATGACCAAACAGTTTGCTCCTGGAGTGATTTCAATTTAAGTGCTGGGACCAAATGCACAGTCCTATTTCAGTCCAAATATATATTCCAAAGTTTACCTACAGTTGGTAATATTTACAGTCCTTTTAGTGCAGTCTGTAGTCACATTTATTTGTTTGTTTATTTTGTGTGTGTGTGTGTGTGTGTGTGAGTGTAGGAGAAGGTGTCGGCAGTGAAAACAGAGTCTGCAGCACCGTTGAAGAAAGTAGAAAACCTGCGAGGCTGTGACCTGCTGCAGGAAGTGTCAGTCACAATCAGAAGGTTTAAGAAGACCTCAATGCCCAAAGAAAGGTCAGCTCACTGTTGAGGGATGGGACATCGGGGTCTGTTCACACTGTTATATAATCATAATGTTGTGGTAATGAACAGTAAACACTGCAGCAGTAAAACACATCATACAGAAAAGGTTAGTTTAGTAACTCATGCAATCAGATGATGATGTCTCTACCGTACAGATTGCAAAAGTTAACTGTCTTTTTTTGATCTTCTGTGCTTTTCAGGGTCCAACGCTGTGCTATGCTGCAGTTCCCAGACTTCCACGAGAAGCTGCTGGACGCGCTGTGTCGGCGGACAGACGTCAGCCCGGCCACTGAGCATGCTCAAAGCCTCATCCTGGACATCTTGTGTTGGCTGGCCGGAGTTTTCTCCAACGGACCCTGCAGGTAGGACGAAAGCTCCAGCATAGCAAATGAGACACCTGGGTCACACACAACTTCCAATTCAACATTTTACAGACAAGTCAAATATCCTTTGTCTTCTTTTTAGTGTAAGAGAAGGAAAGGAGGGTCTGCTGGCAAAAACCCGGACGCGGCTAACGGATATTGTGCGAATGTGTTTCTTCGAGGCTGGCCGCAGCATAGCGCACAAATGTGCTCGCTTTCTTGCACTTTGTATTAGGTAAGGAGCATGGTTAATTTCAGTAATGATGCCTTCAGCTCTCCAAAATATGTGGCGTAACCACAGTAATTGGTGCACAGATGAAGTACAGTAATTACATTTCTGGCTATCACAAACGGTCAGTCCCAAGGTGTATTTAATGCAAGTTGAATTTAGTTACTCAGTATGAATACTTAATTAATTAATTAATGAATTAATTAATTAATACAGTTCAATCTGGAGGTGACGTAAGTTCTTGGCTCGTAAACAGTGAACCTAATACTTCATACACACAAACCATGTAATCAGCTTCTCTATCAATGAAAGGTTAATTAACATACTAAATAGTAAATAAATGAATGAATAGATGTTGACAGCGGCATTGAATACATGAATGAGGACCCCCATATACCAGATTAGGCATGACTGATATCTGGGCAAGATGGATTAACTTGTGTAAAAACAGGAGACTGTGGAAAGTTGTAAAGGAAAGAGTTGTGCTGGAGGGGAGGAGGCAGCTAAATTCCATAATTACAAAATAGTTTGCTTCTGTAAATGTTACAGGTTTCGAAAATGCCAACCCCACCCAAGTGTTACTTTTAAAAGGCACTTACCAGTAACTAACTCCCCAACAGATGTGTGCAGAGGCTGCATTCTATATGGACAATGCATTGCAGCAAAACACACTTGCTGAATATTTAGTATTAGAATATATCAGCTGTATATTGAAGAGGACTTCCTTGTAGAACACATATCCTGCGTTATTAATTGTTTGTCGTGATGTGAACCAGCTGTTGCATTCCTTCCCCTGAGAGTACCTGAACTTGGATTTATTCAGTGCCCTAATATAGGTTCAGGAGAACACTGGAAAGAAAAGCAGAACCATGATAATGGTTACTCCTTATGTTATGGATAGTTACGTTCCTGTGGTCGAAAAGGCCTGTATGAGGAAATAGTTGTTCTTTCATCATCCCTTGTGTATTTTGTGTTTATATGGTTAATATTGATCATGCTGTTGTATTTCTCGCTGTAGCAATGGGAAAGGGGAGCCAAGTCAACAGGGTTTTGGCGTGAGTCTTCTGAAGGCTATGCTCGACAATATGCCTTACTTGCCTGCAGCAGCAACAGGTGGTAAGTAACTGAACAACAATACAGAACAACAGGTCGTGTCTAGATGGTTACACTAGATTTGAAAAGCTGTCGAGACTCTCTGCCCGACGACCTATCCTCACCTTAACCATCACCATGCCATAGTTTGGCAAATCTAAGATAACCATCCAGACAGGACCACAGCACAACCCAGTACTCACTTCCACACCTCTTCCTCTCTGTCTGGTGTCAGGCTCGGTGTTCTGGTACTTCGTGTTGCTGAACTACGTGAAGGAAGAGGACCTGGCGGGCTGCAGCACCTCCTGCGCCTCTCTGCTCACAACTATCTCTCGACAGCTGCAGGACCGCCTCACCCCGCTGGAGGCACTGCTGCAGACCAGGTACTCAACTGTTCAGTTCAAGAGTGGCTTCCATGCCCCTGCAGGCTCGTGATGCACCAATACCATTTCATTTTATTACTTATTATTAGTCGACACAAGGAGTGGCTGAAGTGATGCTCATTTATACTGCTCGGTATTGTCTCATGTGTCCTTACTTCCTTGATGTTTCAACCTAAACACAAGCGTCTGCTCTCCCCTCTACTGTCCACTTCCTTCCAGGTATGGCCTGTACAGCTCTCCCTTTGACCCGGTGCTGTTTGACCTGGAGGTCAGTGGTTCCTCCTGTAAGAATGCCTTCAACAGCAGCATCGGAGTCCAGTCGGATGAGATTGACCTCTCTGACATCTTGTCAGGTATTAGCTATGCACTAGTCTGACTCACTGGATGTAGACTGTGGGCATATGCCACCATGTATCTCATGTGACATTCTCCTCCCACTATCTATTTTGCAAGGGCACCGGCGCTGCATCTTGTGCTTTGCACCACACAAAACAATTGTGATTGGTTTAAACTAGGACTCGACTCGAATATCCAACTATTTGACAATTCGTTGGGTAGGTATTTTTAGTTTTAAATTTTGGAATTTTTTGTTGTTTTTTTTAACGCCTCTAGATTACAAACATGCATAAAACACAGCAAATCTTTTGGGAAAATTTTTTTTATTCAATAACGAATAAAAATACAAACAATATTGTAGAGTAACCTAATGTAGCGCTAAGCCGTCCACCTCAGCTGAGAACAGAGAAATGTCTGGCTGAGTCCTTCCTGAGTCATGTCATGGAGACCAGCCAAGGCAGAGCCTCTCTTTGCTTGTGTCAAAACGTTCGCCGATGCAACGCTTGTGGAGCTTGTGTAAAAGGGCTTACAGCCAGACACTGCTGGAAAAGTTTAGTGTAATGCGGAAAGACGAACGCTGCCGTTTAGGGGGAGAGCCGGCCCGCACTAGTGCACACACAGACGGTCGAGGACAGGATGCGCTGAGCGCAGGGTAGAGTATGTGCTCTGTCCACACGAGTTGGAAAAACGGCACAATTTGTTCCAAAAAGCATGTAGGGCGAGCCCCTGAGTGAGTGACGGAGCACATGTGCTGCTTAGAGTCTGTGCTGCCGGCTTACCGAGAGGTTAAAGCGCTGACATGGATGTCAACTGCAACAAGGCTGGTTTTAACCTGCTCGCTGTGGACTGATGATTAAGATACATTAGGCTGTCACTGAGTGCAGACAAAGTAAGGTTACTTTAAAAGGATTTGAACTTGTAATGTATTTTGGCTATTTAATATCAAGAGCTCGTGTACAAACATGGCTCCAGTTCTTTCACTGTTAACCAGGTATGGATGTAAACACTCTTCAATTAAACCTTCAAGTTAGCACTTTCATGATATTACTTCGAGCGATTAATCAAATCTACTTCATGTGCAAGCATACTATAAAATGAAAGCACATTGTGAAAGGACAAAAAGCTCTTAAGTTTCTTAAAGAAGTGTTGTGATGTTTTCTTGAGTGTGTTGTTGTTTGGTGTGGTGTGTCCTGTAGGGAATGGAAAAGTGAGCAGCTGTTCAGCAGCAGAAGGCAGCTTCACAGCATTAACAGGACTCCTGGAGGTAGAGCCTTTGCACTTTACGTGTATCTCCACTAGTGATGGCACACGGGTGGAACGAGACGACGCCAGCATGTTCACTGGTAAACATCCCTTTTCTTTCATTTCACTTGTTAGTCTCATGAATTGGTCATTGCCTGAACCTCAACTCTTTAACCTCAGTGAGTACATTCGGTGTGACGCCTGCGGTGGGCGGCCTGTCGACAGGAACGGTTGGTGAAGCTTCTACAGCTCTGAGCTCTGCAGCCCAGGTGGCGCTCCAATCGCTGTCTCACGCCATGGTATCTGCGGAGCAGCAGCTGCAGGTCTTGCAGGAGAAACAACAGCAGCTTCTGAAGCTGCAGCAGCAGGTGAAAGACCAAGACACACACACACTTTTGTGTTTAAAAGAGCATTAGTTGCAAAGTGAGAAAACACAAAGTCAACATCAAGAAATATTCTTTAGACACTGGGAAGTATATAGTAGTACTATGTTGCATTGTATACAGTGTAACATTGCCCCCTCTCCAATGCAGGCACTTAATGAAAACTAACACAATATGTTGTATGTAACATTGTCATGGATTTTGATTTCTCTCTGTCTTTTTTACCCCCACTAATTGAGATACCCAAAATTTGAATGGGGACTAGAGAAACATTCTTTGCAGTATACAGTATATATATGAAATATACTTTGCAATTGTTGCAAATGTCATTGAAAACTATCTTCCCAACTAAAGCTGAACTTGACCATGCAGGTTGAGTCAAACTGAACTATTTCAGTACAAACTTCTGGCTCATATGACTCCGGATGTATCCAGCTGTAGAGTTTTTCTCTGCAAGTTCTTATGCTGTTTTAATACCATTTTAAGTGTTTTTATCCAGTGGTTAGTGATATCTATTTGTCTGTGCTGGGAACAGAAGGCCAAGCTCGAGGCCAAGCTGCATCAGACCACCTCTGCAGCAGCCACTGCCTCCGGTGTGGGGCCCATCCACAACTCTGTGCCTTCCAACCCCTCCTCTGCTCCGGGCTTCTTCATTCACCCTTCAGACGTCATCCCCCCGACACCTAAAACCACGCCCCTCTTCATGACCCCGCCTCTCACGCCGCCAAACGAGGCCGTGTCGGCGGCCTTCAGCGCTGAGCTGGCACACCTGTTCCCCGGCTCCATGATGGACCCAGGGCCTGTCAACCTGGCCACGCACAAGAACACCCAGAAAGCCAAGCCGGTTAGTTACATGCAGCTACATGCTATGCTAGTTAATGACAGGGCTGGGAATCAAACCTCAGCACATTTTTAACACCAACTGTCAGCGCCAAAAACTGGCACCAAATGTCTGGCCAGATTTATTCTTGTCCTCACTTTCTGATTTATATCGATATTAAGACTGTTATTGTAGCAGTTATAGGACTGTTTGGATTAACAGAGTAGCAACATGTTGGTGGTTTGGCAGTACTCTGGCTACTTAAAGCCCTGTTTGGTCTTTCTGTTTGATAGAGGATGAGACAGTCTAAGTGGGACAAGGCTACTTGTAGTCTTAACAGGAAACAGATCGCTGCTGTATATAGTTATACTCTGTAATTCAACAGACATGATTCCCTGGTTGTAAACATTTCACGCTGGAGGATTTGTAAGGAGCCTTACAGACAAGACTGAAGATTTATGTTTACTTTTATATATATGTATGTGTATA
>NW_022280282.1:0-7205 GCF_004355925.1 Anarrhichthys ocellatus
ATTCCTTCATATTTTTTAGAAAGGACAGAGAGTTGTGTCTTTCTCAGGAGAATGTCCCCATATTTAAAAGTTCCTTGCGCTTCTGCTCCAAAGAAACGCAGTACAGACGGCAGAGCGGTGCAAACTGTGGCTGCAGCACAGACTTGCTATTCAAGCAGTCCTCTATATAAACTGCAGGGATTTACAACCAAGGCAAACAACTGCCTGCAGCCTCTGTAGCAGTGGTGCACGCATCTCTATCTCTGTAAGGTAAAGTAAATGCTGATCAGGCTACTAACTGCATATTATTGGACTTTTATCAAGTCTGTTCTCTTTCAGTGAAATATTGGCATGCAGCGTGTTGCTGTACGTTTATTTTGAAAGGCATAACCGGATGTTCAACGCTGTATGGAGGGTTCCTTGACACTTTAAAACTCCAGACACCTGTTGTTAAGAGAGGACGTCGCACGAAATCTCTAAAAAAAATGCACACACACACACACACACACACACACACACACACACAGTGTCAGAGTTACCAATCACAAGTTACCGCCTACATCACACGGAGAGAGGAGGCGATTCAAGCCGGTGGAGCCGAGCAGGACAGTGAGGGGTTTTGGGATATGGCTGTGAGAGATAAGGATAGCGCAGAGGTTGTGGAATAAATTTGTCTTTTTGAAGACTGGCCAGCGACAGTTTCAAACATCAGGATTTCTTTCGGCTGAAATGTTTCAGGATCCGACTGCAGGTGTGTAATTCTGTTTGATCATTTGCAACATTGGTTTGTGTTGCTACAAAACAAATTGCTGTTGACGAGCACACACTTGAGGACAGAGATGTTCCTATAGTCGGTGTAAGTTAGTTACGTTACTTGTTCTAGTGTTACTTTTTCACCAGAATTCATATTTAGTAGCCTAAAGTAACTTCAGTGCTGCCTTTTTACCGGTAAAAATATATACTTATTTTTGAGGTGGAATTACTTAAAAACTTTGCTTCCTCTGAACACAACATTTCGGCATAACTTAAATACACGACGCATGTGTTTCTACCACAAAAGCCCAACGTTAAGGTTGTTCCTCGAGTCCGAGCTAAGTGAACACAGACGGTAACGTTAACCGAGATCCAGCAGTTAGTCTGGTTGCAAAACTCGGATATTTCATTACAAAAAGTGCTACTTGGTAGAATGTGTTGATGCCGAATTAAGTAGCCGACCTTAATAACCCGGTAGGTTTTAATGGGGATTAAGTTCGTCTCTTTGTACTCGACAATAAGCAAGAAATCATCCCATTTTGGGATTTTTAACCCGCAGTGTCGTGTTCTCGTGTTTAATGTTACCTGTGCGCGGGGAGGTGCGCTGAGACTCAGAGTGTAGATGGGAAAATGCATTGAAGTCGTTTTATCTAATGTGTGTTTCATCTAGCTCTATAGAAACATTGTTTTTGCCAACGAATGTTTGGCTTGTATTTGAAATATAATCGAATTAAAGTGCAGAACATGTTTTCATCATTTGCATCATTAAAGGCCACATAGACTTTAGATCAATACAATATGAATGCTTCAAATGTATGTCCTAATTCAATATATTATGTATATATAAGCCAATTAGGTAAATCACAGTTAAAGACTGGTTGGCTCTGTCAGATTATGTTTGGGGTTGTAATTGGTATCATTATTGTATTAAGATCAAGAATGCTGGGACTTGTTTAGCAGTACAACAACTACTTGACTGTTACCTCACACATTGTTCAAAACACTACACTGCTTGTGAAATGTCCCAGGCATACAGCAGCTCTGTTCAGGAACTGTCGAGCTACACACCTCATTTACTTCAGAGGTGTGTGAGCAGGATGACGAGCAGTCCAGCTGTGCTTCGTTGTCCTGCTAAAAACGCATCTGGTGACAAGTCACATCTGATGCAGTCAGTAATGTCGCTGATGCAGTCAGTAATGTCGCTGATGCAGTCAGTAATGTCGTGCTATTCCAAATGGTCTTCTCTCTCTTCGGCAGACGCCTTCATCCCTGTTGTGGTGCAGTGCTGTGTCTGAGAACGGGAGCTGAACTGCAGGATAACGGTCTCCAGGCCTAAGGGCCCCTGGACCAACAAGACATGCTGGCTGCCATACTGCGCCAGAGTTCTGGTGGAGGATCGGGAGGCGGCGGCAGCAACAGCAGCGACGACTTTGGTGGTGGTGGTGGTGGTGGAAGCAAACTCTCTCTAGGCATCTCCCGACTCTCCAACTCCAGCTTGGTTTCGGCAAGCCCCGCCAGGGTCTCCAAGGGCGGCTCGGGGAGCTCGGACAGCCCAGATGTCCCCGCCTCGGACCCGATCTATATCATGCAGCTGGTCAGCGATGTGCGCAAGTTCGCTGACGTGCTTCTACAACTCAAAGAAGTTTTCAACTCCAAAGGTATGTTTTTAAAGAGTTGACACTGGCATTAAGGCGAATGTGGCAAACAGCCGCACAGCTTTATGTCCTATTCTGTTATTTGCTCTTTCTGCTGATGATAAAAAGAGGCCAACACAACATGCTCTTCTAACTAATCCTATCAGTTCTATTCACACTAATAGATACTAACTGCTGCCTATTAGATAATTACACCTGCAAGGGCTTCCGTGTATAACGTCCTAAATTCTTTCCCTGTTGCTTGTGATAACATGAAAACACCAGTGTGGTTATACCCTGCCCTCTCTGCTTTGTAGTTATTATTTCTGTCTCATAAATAAGATGTGTACCCCTCTTACAATCTGAGCTTGTGGCAGTGTAGAAGGGGGAAAAAACGGGGTTATACTGTAAGCACAGCCAAAAGGGATTTCTAACGGGACACAGCTGCCGGTCAGCTCTTGTGTACACACTGTTGCTTTCAGCACAATGTACACAGTCGCAGGTCTATCTACCTGGTTTGTCCCGCTGCGTCCTTGGCTGAGCGGTCAGTCAACCGGCCTTATCTCCCTTTTTAGTTTGGTTCTTTCCCTCCGTGTTTCTATCTGCACTGTAAAAAAAAAATAAAAAATACAAACATTTACGAAGTCTATCTAAAAGCTATTAATGGAGGATTTGATAAATTACTACACGGTAAGAATTCTCAATATACTGGTGAGCTTTTTCTGGTCAGTGTAGGCCGATCAGTCAGAGTAAATTACCCTAAAAAGACATTTTAATGTGACATAAGGATTTTTTTACACTGCAAAAAAAAAATAAAAAATCCATGCTCTCTTTGAAATGTTCAAAACTACACGGAAGCCTCATTAAATAGCAGCAGGAACATTTAACTCCCGAAGCTTTTTCGACAGAATAAAACCCCCTCTAAGGCGGTGACTAATAGGCTTCTCTTCATCTGTGATTAAATCATTTCCAAACCACAGTGGAGTTTAGAGACTTACTCATGTCTGTGCGGCGGTTTACGTTCGTGTGGGTGAGTATCACATTCCTGAATTGGCATGTTCAGCGTTTGGCTTTTGGATCAGACCCAGATCTGTTAAGCCCCAGACCTGGCAGGTTTAAATATGATGAGGTGAAGATGCATGCGGTGCTGGTGGTACCTTTTTTAATTTTTTTTAAATTTTTATTCCCCCCCCATTACCACCGCGCTATGACTCCCAAGCCCTGAAAGAAGAAAGAATCCCAGGCTTTTGTTTTTTGTCTGGAGAGGTCAGTGAAGGTGCTTGACCCGGCTGGACTCGTCGGCATTACAGAGAATAGGACTTTCTTTTTTTTTTTTTTTTTTTTTTTTTTAAGCTCGAGAGACTTTTCAGTGACCTGTCAGCACGCCAAGGATCAAAGCGGCAAGTCATCATGTGCAAGAGATCCACGTCTGCAGCTTTACGGAACAGAAGCAGACTTGATCTAAGCAAGAGGCTTTCCTGGCTCCACATTTTCCGTTTCAGACTTAGTCGAGTGTTAACGAACCACAGATACAGTTGTTCTTTTGGTCTGTTCAAAGTGATCAACACCAAAGCATGCACACACAGGTTGTTGTTATGTGCCAAGGCTGCATAGCTGTCATACTAGACATTTTGCCCTCGCTGCTTGTCACTAAGAAACCGGTTTTATAATTTGTGACGTCTCCAAATAACAATAGCATAGAGCTTAAGAACATCATACTTTAAATGGGCTGAAAAAAAAATGAACTCAGGACAAACAGTTCAGCGACTGTCTACTGCACACAATTACGTGTACGCTCAAGCTCAATTATGCAAATCCTGTGGCTGAGATGCCAACACATGATTTGTAAGAGTATTACCATTAGCGGGCTTATTTTGGCTAAATACAGGAAAGGGCAGATTTGGGGAAATAGGCTGATTACGTTGTAGAAAACAGACCCGTCTGCTATTGAGGAAAGCAGCAAAGAGACCATTGTGTCTCCAAGGAATTTCAAACGGCACGGGGAAAAAAAAAACAAGTTGAGGAGAATGTTTTGACAAATCTGGGATTTTGACATTGGGACACACTTGATCCCATGCAGACCTCGTATTGAGATCTGTGGATTTCATTTTTTTGTCGGCCATATCGAGGAGGTTTGTGCTTGTCGTCAATAAGCATCTTCAAAGTGTCATTGTTGGGCTTTAGAAGGGCCTGCTAACAGATTGTTGGGAGTCACTGACCTGTGCTGTGATTGTATGTGATTTAAATCCCCCTCTAATTTATGACCGTATTGTCTCTGCAGCGCCTCACAATAGCTCAAACCTCTCATTACCCTGGCCGCTCACCGAACCCTGCTTTTTTTTTTTTTTTTTTTAAACAACGCAGGGCCAATAGTCAAGCGCAATATTCAGCTTAGAGCCTTGTACCCTTCGCAACAGTGCCTGCATTCACGGTCAGCGATGTGAGTCAGACACCCATTGTCCCAAGCATCGGTAGACTAGCATGCTGCTGCTAACCGGCAGCTTTTGCAGAAATGATTATTTCCCAAGTCAAGAATAGCTGTGGCCTGTGGGATTTCTCCCTGGGGGGGGCAGCAATGAACATCAACGAACATCAACCTTAAATGGCAATTATAGTATCGTTGCTGCTCATTTGTGGTTGGAGGCAATGACGCATGACTGTTTTCTTTTTTTTTTTTTTGTGTTCCCTGAGAATAAATTGTTTATGCGCTCTCAATGTTGTCCGGCCAGCGTTTCCCAGATATTTGTGTTCTTCCTTGATGTGACCGTGACCTTGTGTGGAGGGGATTATTATTTTGAAGATTGGTCTTAACTGGGGTCACAGAGGACGTTTGGAGACCAGACGAGCCGTGGAGCTGGTCCCTGTGTGGCCTTTGTGTTTGGCGGTGAATGAGTCCTCTGAAGCACCTCCATCATAAGATTAGCGTAGTAAACATCTGGCCCTAGCGTGTTCCTGTTCAACATCGTCTATTTTGGGACTGAGGTTGTGTTGAGGTTGTGTTGCTGTTTGACTGGGACAGGTGTGTCATCGGTGCTTTCATTGCCCTGCCAAACAGAATGATGGCCAATTTTGTGCGTCGGCTGCTTAACACCGCACCAATAAATGTGGACGGGGTGTTTCAGTTGTATGATTACAGGATATTGATATCAAGTTGAAACAGGTCTGATGTGTGACATTCTTGTCAGATTTTTTTCAATGTAATAACTTAATGCTATTCCTGTTTTTCCTCTCTGTTGTTTAAATTTGCATACACACAGCCACAGTTGTTTCATCTCATGGCACCTTCTACCTCCCTCGTCTCACAAACTCCTAAATATTGTGCAATCCCACCAGGTCTACTTCCCAGGAAGGATGGCTGTGGAATAAACATACATGGGAAGCAAGGCACCGTCACAGCTCCATCATCATTACTCACAGTTTTAATTTGTCAGCGTTAATGTGTGACTCGTACTTATATCAGCTGTGTGTTTTTACTTTGAGTCACAACGCACTGACTCATACGTGTCCCCAGTAAATCAGTATGGCTTTGTGAATGGAAGATTCTGGGTTTTAATGATTAACAGGTTTCTACTAAAAACGGTCCACAGGTGTCGTGTAATGTTCTTCACTGTAATGCACCTGACCACTCGCTGAGCTACAACTTTATGGCAGAGAGCCCAAAATGTTTGTTTTTTTTCTTTCTTAATCTTCAGATCATTGGCAGTAAAGAAAATGGTACAATGGTTGCATTGATGTTCAACTTTAGTTGCGTTTTTGGCTTCGTTGTTGTGGCTTTTGTTGAAATGTGCTGTGGGAAATAAGCGCTTTTTCTCTTTTTTGGAGGCCTGTTGAGTATTCTTGCAAAGATGCTAAAGCTTTGTGGGAAAGTGATTCTGGTCTGGGTCCTCTGAGAGAATGCCTAAATGCTATTTTAGCGATTTGTATCCTAAATCACCCCTTGTGAAATACCAGCCTAAAATTAGCCTTGCTTGGGCTTTTCACTAACCATTCCAGGCCTTCTTAATGGCTGTAACTGCTCTGTTTAGACAGTCTGTCCTACTGGGTCTGGGATCCACTGTAAAGCACTGCAAGCTTCTTCTTTCCTCCAAAAAGTTCCTTTTATGGTTCTTTTACTGCGCCCGTATTTAAAGCCTCCTGTAAATTACCTTAAGAACAACTAGCCTTCCTTACTTTTAAAGTCTTCTCTTGAAGATCAAGTTACATTGTTTTTTTTTGGAAGTCTTGATTTAATCATACTCTGTACACTTATCTAGCCAACTAAGCTGCCTAACAGGATTTATTACATTACCTTAATAGTTTTGGGGTGATCTATGTTTAAAAGCACAGCTATTGTCTTAACATTAGTTGATGCCGTGCTAGGGTTAGATCTCTGGATTGCTGCCGCCTGGGATTAAAGTGCAGAGTGTTGTGACATATGGCAGGTCCATTTAATCCCCTCTGACTGAGGAAAGAAACCATGAAATCATAAACTGTAGCTGAAAATCTTTCTTGTAGCAATGCACAATGTGCGCAATCATGTCACGCCGCATACAGGTGGCAGAACCATGTTGACTTGTCAAGTTTAATTGCCCGACTGCACTCGAAGATTTGTACGTTGTTTTCAAGTTGTAACCCAAGTGAGCTCCCTCTCTGTGTGTTTCTCTCCTTCCTTCCCTCGGGTAAGATTTACGGTTATGGCCACTGTTTTTTTTTCTTTTTTTTTTTTTTGCTGGGACAGCTTTGTTCCAGGAGGCTGTCGATGTCTGCCCCACACTAAGATAACGCTTCAGGATTCCCACACTACAAATGAGAAGCCAAGGATTTGGGGGGGGGGGGGGGGGGGGGGGGGGGGGGGGGGGG
>NW_022280282.1:7305-96823 GCF_004355925.1 Anarrhichthys ocellatus
GGGGGGGGGGGGGCTCTGATGAGGGGCTGTACTGTCGAAACCCGGCACTGGAGGCTTCTGTGAAGTAACAGGGATGTTGAATATGGAAGCATCAGTATTGGGTATGGCAGAAGACCTCCCCTCTTCCTCCTTGGATTAAGGCTTTGAAACGAAGATGGCAAATTTATCCTCTGAATAAGATTAAATAGCCCTTGAATCTGTAGCCTCTATCCCTGCATTGGATTAAAGTCCTCTAGGATTAGACAAGGCAGACTTTATTTGACATCCTGCACTTTTAAACATTTGTGGTGCAAATTATACATTCATTTGATTTAGAAACATCCACTGGTAGGGATGTAAAGCTCATGGAATGTCCTTCATTTACTTTTGGCAATGTTTGATTTTTGATAACTCAGTTATCATTAAGAGCTCAAAACATACAAATCTTTTCTTGTATGTTGTTTAAACCTCAATTTGAAACGAAGCTAAATTATGTGAATCTTAAATCCAACAAACATTCAAAATAGCTGCTCTTGTTCTGGCCATCCCAGATTAGGTTTTTGTATATGCACATTTTTCTGTATATAAAGTAGAGGTCACTAAACATGCATTACACTTGAAATAAGCCTGACTCATTCTTATATCAGCAAAAGTGATGTAGATCACAAATCCCTATATCAAGAAGCAAAAACATGGGCTGCCCTGATCTCCTTAAGTTTATGCGTTTTGTTGTGTAAGAGCATATCCATGTGGTGAGAGGTAAGTCCACTGTCTATTCACTATAACTGTCTTTGGTTAGTCAGCTTCGCAAGGGAGAATTTGTGCAGAAGAGTCATCAGTCATAGTTCACTGGTTAGATGGCGTAGCTGACCGTTGCTTTTTTCAGTTTCAGCATGTCACTGAGGTAAGTAATGGGGTTTATCATGCTCATGTCATATGGAAAACCACACGGCAAACAACACAGACACTAGCCTAACTGTGTTTACTCTGGTCATGACACAAGCATCCCAGCCTCTGTATTTGCTGGCGTTGGCGTGAGATTTTGGTAAATAGTTTGTAATCTGTTGTGTAGCGAGGGGCTATTCTGAGCATAATTGGCCTTGTTTTTCACCAGAGCCAACCTTGGGGCATGCTTGCATGTGCCAGGGGCAGCCCCATGCTGTGTACAGCTCATAACTCGTTAAAGACCAATGGAGCTGATGGGGAGGAGAGGAGGATAACCAACCGCTGTCTTTGTCCACAACATTCTGTAAGTTTAGGAACTCAGTTGCTGTGCTCAGTGAAAGGAACAGAGTCCCTGTTTGATGTGGAGGTAGGCAGACTGAGCGTGAAGCAGAGCCAGGACCAATTGGAGTCTGTCCTATCCTGTGAGACTCAAATTAGGCCCCATTGGGGTGTAGAAAGGGCAAGGGAGGAAAGTGGACCTATTTGGGTGTGATTGAACTTGCCAAAGCGTACGAAACACACGCAGCAATACCCTTGTCACTCTCATGAATCTGCTTCTCCGGACTGATTATGGCTTCCTGGAACAAACTGTGTCTTTTCATCTAACTAATTGTAAGGACAGAATGTAGGAGCTTCTCAATCTGCATATTTCATAACTAGCAATGAATGGAGAAAGGGCTCATATATGCAGGAGGTCACCTGGCTTTAGATATTTAGTCCCTTTCACAGGACTAGCGGGCGTCGATCAGCAGTGCCTCCTCATCCCTGAATACCTTCACTCCCATGTAAGGCCGTTGTCTGCTCAAGCTGTTAATTGTAACCATGGTAAGAAACAAAACAGTGCCATGTGCACTAGTTTTTCTTGAATTCTTTTTATCTTCGAACTGAACCTATCCTTAAAATGCTGTCCCAAATTCTGTCCCAATTCCCTTCTTATAAACATTTTACCAAATGAAATGCCTTGACAGTTATGAGAGTAAGTTTTTCTAGTGCAAGCTTTCAATCACACAAAGCCAATTCTCTCAGGATTAGGAAACAAGTAAAGCTAAACAGTGTCCCCTTGTTCTCAATGCTGTGTTTGTCTCCCCCAAACTCAGCCCCCTCACCTCCCAGTTCTGCCTCTTGACAGGTATACTAAAGGGGCCCATCCTTGTACTTGGTGGACAGCTTTCGCACCTCCCACCTCTCTGGCCTGCTGATGTTCCTTTGCCTGCATTACACATCTTGGGGAGCAACTGTAGTCTCTTCAGCCTAATGCCTGACCAGTTTGGCTGGCAGCTCGAGGTTCAACAGTGGGGGGATTTGCAGTTTCTCTTAAAGAAAGCATAGTTGGAATGCCAAACTTCAGAGCTTTGCCTCAACAGTAGGCATGGTGGTGAAGATGGTGATGTGGGGGGATATCCAGAGAGAGAGGTTGCCTGTCTTTCCTCACTGTGACAGACGGTTCCAAAGAGAAATGCAAGAGGGGGGAAAACAAATTATTCACTCCGCACTGGGTATCCCATTTATATGCAAAAAACTAAAGAGAGAAATATCCGAGGGTAAACGTGTCTGTTGACTAGAAAGAGATCTTGGAACATTTTGCCTGGCCACCCTTGGATTTAAGGATGATTGTCAATTGGTTATTGGATCTTTATTACTGAATTTTGCAATGCGTCGTTATTTCTTGTGTTCCTCTCTCGCAGTCAAACTTAATGTCACTGCATTTCCTAAATTCAGCCTCCATTATACATAATTTTTCATTTACTTTTTGTCCTCTGAGCTAACGGCTAACAAGCCTCACAAAGGCAGTAGCCTGCAGAGTGGAACATAAAAGCCCCCCACCTAGGTGGAAGGTGCTGTGTGTCTAGCCTGGGGCTCTTTTTTTAAACACCAGCTCTTTGTGCATGCAGTCATGGGAAAAAAGAGCTTCAAAGGTGAAACAACAGGGAATGCTTCGGCATGAGCATAGAAGTCTGGGAAGGCAAAGTTCTCCTGCCTTTTACCAGCTGCATGTAATCTACTAATCCGTCGAGTGGACCGCCGGTGGTTTGTCGACAGAGGTAGACCAGGTCCACTGACCACAGGAAGTATGTTGGAGGAGGAGGATATCAAGGGTTGTATGGGCCACCCATTGCAGTGACCCTGCCCAAGTGTTGAAGGTTAAGTGGACCCATTTTGCGAGACCCACTTATAGTCTGGACAATAGGTCAAATTTGGACTGAAACAATAAGGAATTTTTTAGCAACGCACATAAATACCGTATTAAGGATGCAGTACTGGTGAATGGGTAATATGAAAGACTGTGGCATTTCACCCCTAGCCCATTGAAGAAGAATCCATTTGAACAAAGCAAAGGTTATTGAGTCACGTAGTGATTGATTGAAACATTTGGTTGCTTGTCTTTTGAAGAAGGGGGCAAGTCTCAAAGGAGCCCCTTGAAACCTAGCCATACCACAGCTTTTGATGAATGCACAATTTCTTTGAAACAACTGCCACTACAGAGTTCTAGTTGGTTATTTAGGGGTGAGTAGCTGGAATGTCCAGCTGTGGTCTGACTCAATAGGACACATTGAGAGGTTTTGATTGACATTGGTCATGGCTAGCCTGTCCAACATCCTATTTAGCCCCCTCTGCCATGAACTGCTTCCATTTGATTGGACCTCTGTAGACCCAGTTGTGACATGTTTAGTGATTTCACACTTGCTTTGCAAAAATAAGCACCCCTCTGTTCCATCAAATGTTTTGAAGCATAGATAATACATTGCTCCCATGATTTGCAATGCATGACTGAGCATAGCTAGGTCCAGAGCGAAAGGAATGTTGCCAAGTCATATTGTGTCAGGCCCTAGTTGAAGTTTTGTGCTGCAAAGAATCAAGTCAGTGATGCTAAGTCTCCAAACTGAGACATTTGATGTGCACCTCATGGTGCACATCAACAAAAAGCAACGGCATCTTTTTTAGCATTGATGGCCTTGCGCAATAACAAAAACTATATTTCTTATATGGTAGTCTACACCTTGTGGGCAGTTCTTAAGTGTTAAAAACCTTTTCACATTGAATGCTTGGGTCTAATATACTTTGTCCTTGCCTAAGTACCAACAAAACACAACCATTAAACAAACCAACAGTGTAAAGACTCAATGCAAAACAACAACCATGCAGGTTGATATTGGACCTGCAGAAAGACTTGTACTTGGGTGAGATACCAAAGATATAATTTTACATTATAACACTCTAGTGGCCTGTCGGTTAGTGGTCAAAAATATAGAGCTAGAGAATAGTATGACTATGGCTCCAGGTTTCATGTTCTCCAACATCGCCTCCCCACATACTGCATAGACTAAATCAACTATCATGAGTCTACGGCCTTATCTTTGTATATGTGTAGCTCCATAACATTTAACTGTTAGAGTCTGCTCCAGAAGAGCATCAGAATGTTTTGGTATTGAGGTGTCATCTCGATGGTGAGTGATCTGACAATGTTTTCATTATGGATCCCCCTCGCTCCTGCAACTCCCGTCCCCACTCCCAAACAAGAGGCTGGAATGTTGGGTTTCCATGACGCTAATGAAGTAAAAACCTGGCAATGTCTTACTGGCAGCCCAGAGCAGCTCCTGATCCGCTGCCTCCTTCTCATCAGGTCTGATCCCTCTGTAGCCTTCATTCACCAGGGCTTATTATGCCCAGGAATGTCTCTCACTTGCTCCTTCTCTCATAACCCCCACTACAGCAGGGATGTGGGGTGCAGGGGTAAATTTGGGACAAATCCCAAGGGAGCGTACTACCCCAAATACCCCCCCCCCCCCACCCCCCAATGCCAACCAAAACTCCTCCCCTATCACTCCGACCACTAACCATCACACATGGACAAAGACACACACACAGACACAAACACACACACTCCAATCCCTCTTTCCCGTGAAAAGTGAAAAGCTGCCGTTGTGATTTATTGTTCCATAAATGCTTCATGTGGCAGGCCCATGAGGCGACCAGGCCACTGTTTGCTAGTGGCCCCAGGGACAATAGTGAGTTTTCGGCACTTAAACAACTCATGCAAAACTCAGTGGTCTTCCCAGGGGAAAGCAGAACAATCTTCCCAGCAGCTTGTTTGTTTTCCAGTTTTCAGATAGCTGATATTTGCCAATTGAAACATCTTCTGTCATTGCAACTTCTTCCACCAAATGTTCCTTTCCAAACTTTATTTTTCCTGGCAATACCACTGCTGAAACGTATTGCACCAGTCAGATGTTCCGTTAACCGCCCCTCCCTGGTGGGAACGAGTCTTCTTCTTTGTGTCTCGTGCAGAATGGCATCATCAGTCTCTGTACATTATCCTGTGTCCTGCTGGGCCGGTGGACGCAACCATAATGTCTTGCTAATTAGCCTTCATTTAGGATGGTCCAATAGGCCACACAACCGCCATTGAAGACTGGAGCCCATGGAGCTTTGCAAAGGAAGACCCTCTGTCTCGTGGGCATTCATGGTTTAGGCTTGTCCTTAATAAACCTCTAGCTTGCCCAGGCTTGGTGCCTCCAGGGCTCTGGATTCAGTTACTCGGTCGATGAATAGGGTGTATAGCCTGTGTAGGGATGATTTAGGCCATTGTGTGTTTTTGTCATTGAAAGGATAATGTCCATAAATGGGATCTAAACTGACCAGGACCAATTAAGGGTTGAAGCAGCTCATTGTAAACTTTGACCCTTATCAAATTTTTGTGGGTCCAGGTCTCTGTATAAGGCTGTGGGAAGACTGGTTCTGTTACAGTAAAAGATTAACACTGCAAAAACAGCAAGTTAAAGGAAATGTATATGAAATGTATTTCTAATATTAAATAAAATACTTGTTTGTTTTAAAATGTGATTGTTTTACATTAAACAACTATAAAATCTGCCTGTGTTTAATGTAAATGCAGACTTCCTGTTCCGATTTTGTTTAATTTGAGCCAAATTATTCAGAAAACACCATTCAAAAGGTTTGTTTTGGGAGCTGAATACAAGAGTACATGTCATACCACTACAAAATAACTTGGCACATTCTTTCTCTTTTACACGAGATTGTAATTGGAAAATGGCTGAATCTGTACATAGTCATCCAAGGGACCAGTGAAGAGAATGACCTTCTCTATACGCCCATTTGCATTGATTGTATAGAAGTTTTGAGTCTCAGTTTGATGTGTGGTTGTGCCAGAAGCACAACGCTGGCCCTTTTCCTGCCTCGTGGGGAGTTGGGCAGCTGAAACAAAAGAACGAGAGGCTTTCATCATCAAAAACCACTAGGTCCTTGGCACTAGAAGAAGCTGTGCACGACATCTGATGAAGATGGATGAAGATGGTCGCTATGGTGAAGGATAGGACTCTCCAGGTCCTGAAGCTTTTGGCAAGCTAGAGGCAACAGCGCATGTTGGCATGGGGTAGTTCATGTGGTAGTGGAACAGTCTGGGATTTGTGCCTGTCTTATGTAATCATTTTGGTGTGTCCTGTGATTTCAGTTTGTGTGTTGATCTTTTGCAAGTGCTTGATCTTCACCTGGAATTACATTGTGGCCACCTTGTAGTACTGTTTCTCTGAGTCATTGCACCTTATCCAATCACTTCAGCTCTTTGGGTTTATGTTAAGTGGCCTATTGTTGATTTGCAGGGTGTGTTGACTGAATGCATTGAAGTTGTCAGTAAAGCAGCAACATGTATAGCCATTTGGCACATTATCATTCACATTCCTTGAGAGAAAAAATAGGCTGCCTGCCATAGTGCTATAAGAAAGTTGAAACATGAAAATATAAATATATAAGTACGGTGCTCTACAGCATTTTGTTGACAGTTTGTGGGGAGATTTTGCACATTTTCTGCGCTTCATACTGGTTGTTAGGTTATTGTTCTGACCTGTTTGAACTTGTCACCTGCTGGTCAGTTGGTGGTCAGTTGGCTGGATTTCCAGGACAGGACTCAGCTAGCATTGTCATGGCGGCCACACAGACGCAGCATTATTAGCCCCACTGGCGGCACTATTTGTCCCACTCCAAAAAAGAGGGCTAATGAATAAAAGACTAAATGGGAGACAGCTAAAGTCTTTCTGATCCCCCTACCATGAAGGGGTAATCCAGGGGTGATCGTCAGCACAAAATGTGGCTTTGACTGCCTGTAACCATTCTGTGTGTGCGTGTGTGTGCGTCTCTGTTTTACCTTACTTTTTTCTGTTTACTAGAAAGAGATCTGACTAAGAATAATCTCATTTATACACATAACGATGATGATCACATTTAAAGCATGTCAAATAACCTGCCGAGCAGCCGACTGTGTATTAAGTGAGATTACAGCTATAGGACTGGAACATATTTGAGCAAAATGCCAATAATATCTGTGTGTGTGTCTCCAGTTACCTCTTGTATCAGTTATCTTTGGTAAAGTCAGCCATGCTAGTGTGTCGGACCCCTGTGACACTATCCTGCAGTACTCAATATGTTTCTAATGAGTAGTAAAAAAACAACAAAAAACACCTGAACCGTAGTTGATGTACTCGTTTCCATTTCCTCATTCATGACCTCATTCCTCAACAATGTCGAGAGCAGATTATAAAGGTCAACTGATAGCAAAGTGCTTTTTGTCCCTTTTTGTAAATGGTGGTGACTCACTGTTAGTAAAGTCACATCTACTCCACTCAACCACATACCTGAGATGCCATGTTTCCTTTAGTTAACTAGCTAACCAACTGCTAATTGCAGACAGATAGCACAGTAGGTCGTGTTTAGTTATGCACTTGGCTGTTAGGCTAGCACCATTTCAGTTCTTTGTGTAGGTTTGCTGAGTTGTGTGCAATCCCTATGCCGTCGCTACTATTTGTCTGTGCAACTACACCATAAAGCAATCTGTCATGGCTGCCACAGTCACTCTTTCAACCAACAAAGCTGGAATGTCATGTAGTAATCCTCTTTTCCAATGATGTTGCACCATTCATGTAAAGCAGGGAGAGTTCTAAATAGCTGGGTTCTAGGTTCAGTCTGCTCAGGTTTCATAGCACATGAGTCATTGTTAAGCCTCAATGTTGAAATATGGTACAAGTCCCGTCATTTTTCAGACTGAAGACACAATTCATGGCAGGAAATAGTACATTGAAAGGCCATTTACGCTCCATGTTCTATAGCATAACAAACCTGGCCAATTGCTCAATGACGTGTAGCAGAGAAACACTGGGCGACACTGATCTCTTATCATCTCATGGGTCGAAGGTTAACCAGGCTGATGGATAATGATGTAGTAGCTGTCAATGATATTTCAGTGGACACTGTCAGACGATGGTTTTACTGTCTTCACCAATTCCATCATGTTAAATGGGTAATTGACAGCCCCACTGTGCTTATTACAAGATAGACTGAATGAGACGTATACATTAACTGTTATGCTAAAAGTGTCTTTATAACTTTCCAGAGCACCAGGACTGCCTCCATCAGGCGGCGCACGAGCGTCTTGGGGAGCTGCTGCGAGTTCTGAAGTCCATAATCGGCAAACACCAGAGCCTCAACTCGGTGGACATCCTCAGTACAGCTGGAACAGTCATCGCCACGGTCAAAGGTGAGCTATGAACACCAGATCTCCCTTAAAAACACACACATAACTCACAGCTTTCCTGTGAAACATACCAACCACTCCTCCACTCTTCCTTCGGTCTGTTTTCTGTCTCTGCTTATCTAATCCCCCCTTCTCTCATGGCAGTTTTCTCTCCTGGACATTCACTATTGCCGTGTCCTCTCTCTCACACTGTCTTCCCAAGTCTTACAAAGAACTTCCCAGGGAATGTTTCTGAATAGTTTTCCTATAGCTTCAAAGCAATGTAGCTCCTCAGAAGTCACTCAAGTGCTTAGAATGCAGCAGCATGCATTTCAAACCCCATATAGAGAGTAAGAAAATAATATTTGGGAGTAAGATACCTCACTGAGGAGGCAGGGAGAGGCGGGTGTCCTTTGTGCTTTGTCTGCCAGTCCAGAGGGAACTACAGCGAGGAATCCTATTCAATCTCATTCTCTGAGATTATGATCTGGCGTGCAGGTCAATTCTTAACTTGGCCGCCACACAAGACTCCCCCGAGTGTACCTCGTCTCAATTTGCATTGCAAAGAAGGGCATAAAGAGGCTTTTTGAAGAGCTTTCACTTAATGGGGAATGGTGACATGTTGAAGTGAACAAAGCCTGAAGGGCTCTGTGTATGAATGAAGCTCACCTTAGCTGAAATATTTGGAGTATGTCCACACACACATGGGTGTGTGCAGGCATGTGTGCCATAAACAATTATTATGTGCATGCAAGTCACATTTTGCAGTACCGTGACTATTTGTGTGCCATTTAAATATGTTGATGCACAAGAGTATGACCTTTTCAATAACGAAGCCTTAGAATTGACAGCTTAATATGCGTTCTGTAAAGGCTTTTGATTTCGGCTCTTTGATATTGAATTAATTAAGTAGAGTAAAATTTTCAGCTGTTTTTCAAACTTGTCATATTAATAGCAACTGGTTTAAGGGCACAGGTATTGCGTGTTATAATTGAACAAGTGTTTATGGTAAACAGCCAATATTGCTAACAGGTTTAACAGTTACACTATCTGTAATCATGTGGTCTTTTCATAATTCTGTGCAGTGAAGCGTGCTATGACGTCTTTTCTGCCACTAGGTGGCCTGAACCGCTCATTCCTTGACCCTCACACAGGGACAAGGTGATATGAGATGTACGCGCCAATATTTTTCACAGCCAAATCTCAACGCTGCGGGTGTTAGACGTGTTGATGTAAAATGATATGTCTCTATTCATGGAGGTGTGTCATGTGATCAGCAGGCTGTGCTTGGTACACATTTAATCTTTTCTCTAACATTAAAATCACATCACAACCAGGTGATTTTACATATAATAGAATCCTGTGATTTAGTTTTTTTTCCAGTGGAGTATGTATTGCATTTCTACTTCATCACATTCCAAGGTGCACCTCAACACAAGAGGAAGTTTTATCACTTCCTCCATCCTGTGACACTTCATATCCAGTCCCATGCCCAAGTTGCTGCACATTCACATTAGTCTGCATTGGAGGAGAATTTCCTCCTGGACCTGAATTCCGCGTAGGACTTTGCAGCTGACGAGCGTTTTCGAGAGTGTTGTGCTTTTCCACTGAAACAATACCATTTTTCCCCGATGATGTAACTTCCACGTTTGGACCACTGGTTGGGGCCTGAGCATTGTATTCCAGCAAGCCTCAGGATGTCCTGTTGGGGGTAGGGGTTGGACAGAAGAGGAGGAGATGTAACCGCACAAGAGAGTTGTGTGCTTTGAATGGTGGTGGCTACCGTAGCTGGACTGGAGCCCCATGGACACTGGACCTCCTTTTTGGATCCTTTTTGCACCCTTCTGACATAATCCTAACACTTCCTGTGCCTCTGAGTGAATAATTTATACATTGGATTTATTTCTATCTAGTGCTCCTTTTGATGGATAGAGGAACAGCCAACTTTTGGATTCCCGTAAAGAAAAATAACTTGTTTGGTGGCGTGTTTAAAGTGTTTGGACAGAAAAATCACCTGGAAGTATTGGTTACTGTTATGATCAAGGCTTCTTGTTTCTGTTAAACAGGAGAAATGCTGAAGAAAGTTTTGAGGTGGGTAATTGGTAGTTTTGTCATTTGTACCACAGTATAAAACTCTTTCTGAAAGACTTGGATTCGATGCGTTTAGGCTACTGAGGAAGCATCTTAGTGTTCGATAGGTGTTGGTAGGGAGGTGCTCTTCAACTTTCAAGGACTCTGCTAAAGAGTGAAGGTTTTAAGCGCTGATGCTGTTGGGAGCAGTCTTCCTTAGATATTTGAGAAACGATTCAAGATAAGTTGGAGGTGGACTCATACCAGCTTGAGGTTTCTCAACTGATTCCTTTTTTCTGCCTCCGTTACAAAGACAAGATACTTTCCAAACGGGTCAAAGCTAAGCTAACCGAAGACAGCTGGTTTTCTATTTCAAATGTCTACTCTGTGGGTCTTTGAACTCTAGAAATCTCCATTGTTCTATTGGAAAGGAAAGGCTGAGGAAATCATGGAGACAGCAGAGTGGTCAGTGACATCACTGATTTATTGCTCGGTGTTTGGACGCATTTTCTGAGCATCTCTCTCCCAGTTTATTTTCTCTGTGCTCAGTCAGGACAGGAAGTTTATTGTGAAGACTGATTACAGCCGTATTTACACTGCTGTTTTCCCCCCATTCTGTCTTCAGTCATCACTGTGTTTAGACTTACAGCAGGAAACTACTGCCTCTCCCGATTACAGCCGAATATATACACTTGCCTATCTTTGCTTATCTTTTCTGAATTAAGGCACAAGTTGTTTTTGGAATGTCTCTGAGGGATTTTCAATTTTAAAATGTCTGTACATTTGAGATATGGAGATCTTAGCATGATTTGAAGAACATATTTGTATTGACTCCATACTACGTCATGTACAGGTTGTTGAGTCATGAAACATGAGATTCATATCTGCAACACAGCTTTATCAGAGGTGCCAGTGCAAGATGTCTTCTTAATGTATGGTTCAGGTTTCCACCTGCTGAACCCTACTTATTCACTATTTGACAGGGGTGAATTTTAAGGAGGTGAACGAGGAGAACAAACAGAAGCTTTTCGGAGAGATCTACGCTGCTATTGACACATTGGCGTTCACCTTTGGCAATGTGTAAGTATTCTGTCATAACTGGGATTGCAATTACCATTACTTACTTAACTTCTGTGGGCTTTCTTATGCAATCAAACTGCAGACAAGTTGTACTTTTATTCTTAATGTTCCAAATGTATTTGTTCCCTCTCAATTATGGAATTGCATTATTAATTTAGGTAAATTTGTCTTCATATAGCTTATTATAAACAAGCCAGAGGAAGGCAGTAAACGGGTTACATAAAAGCACAAATATTTAATACACGATAGTCACAACATTTTTTAGAGATATAGAGAACATTGAAAATAGAACTGAGCCTTAATATGGCCGTTAATGAATGAACTAAAAACCACTATTTCTGTGTAAAGACCAGGCTAATGAATATCTTACATGTTTCTTCATTTCAGAATTAAAGTGGCACTCCAACGATTTTACACATTACGCTTTTCAAAGTTAAAATAACCCTCGTGTCATTTCGGATTGGGATAAAGCTTTACATTTTTAAACGGAAATCTTTTGAAAATGCAGGGAAGGTCTAAAGAAAGATGCTATTGAGTGGCATTATGGGAACTGTAGGATCCCATGTTTTTGGGGGCTTGTGTATGCTAGAGACAAAAAGTCAGCATATCTCAGCCTCTGCCAAATATATTTAGACCATTTTTAACCTCTCTTATGTGAGTCCATCTACTTTATCGAAGATCAATGGAGTCCACCTTTAAACTAAAACATAAACGGATTTCTGGAAATCTTTTCGTTTAATCAATTTCATACTTTCTCAACTCATAAAGTTTATTGATTTGTGTCTGTTTTCCTTCAGAGTGTCTGACTTCCTTATGGGAGATGTAGAGAATGGATCGGTGTTGGGGCTCCCCCTAACTAAGAGAAGCAGGGTAAGAAAAGTACAATATATGGTGTGTAGTTCTGTCCATCACCCACAAACAAACGGTCTACTAATTCAGCACAAGTGAGGTATCAAATTGTCACTAACCACCCACCAGAACTCTACGTGGCATCCCAACTCAAAGGCTGATAATAGTATATACATATTGGCTTCATACTTAAACATACGTTTATTGTTTGTTCATTCAATATCCCATGAACTCCAGGATGTGGCCTACTGCCCCTGAAATGTCAAGTGAAATATCTGAAAAATGAGCTGTCAGAGTTTAGGGGTTAAGTGAACGCTTGCTGGCTGACGCATGTTTCCAAAATGGTCTAGCTGGAAATGATGAATTGATGCTTTGAATTGTTGTTTTCCTGTTGTAGGTTTCATAACATCTCTTAAGGAGAGGTCATTGTCTGATAAGAGTTGTTTAAAGTATGTTAGCAGAGCGTATCGTGCTTTGAGTAGGAAATTAATCCTCCTCATTGTTGATTGATTTTTATCCGTCTTCTTTTCAGTCTTTTGAGAGTCTCTCTGCGGAATCTGGAGGATCTGGCCCTGAGAAAGATGATCTGCCAGGTAAGACAGATCTCTATAACACACGGCTTCTGTACTCTGGCACTGCTCTACCAAAGTGTTTGGCGGGGGAGGGAGGGGGGGAAGAATGTAATCCTGGCAAATGAAATTCGTTGATCTACTGTTTCTGCTTCATTATTCTGTGTTGTTTGGGCTGTTTCACTTTCACTGAAGTGTTGTTGGGTTATCTGGGGTAAGAGCACAATTAACTCTCAAGTCTTAATTTCCAGCCACCTCAATCACTTATTAATACATCCAGCAGTCAGTGTCCTGTCAGCATTAATTATCCTCAAATGGTATTAGCTCATATGACGCTCACCCAAGGTGACTCGCTGACACGGATGCAGCAGTGGTGACAATTGCATGAGCGTTGGTCACTGACCGTCATGCTAAAGCCCAGATTTTACAACATCCTTGGTGGGGGTCGCTGTGGTTTTCACAGGGCCGTCACAGCCGGTTCGGGCAGAGGAGGTGGACAGGACGCTGCAGAGGCAGGACAGCGGGGTGGAGTCGGCGCTGCTCTACGCCAAGGCCTGGTCCAAGTACACCAAAGAGCTGCTGGCGTGGGTGGAGAAGCGTCTCAGCATGGGTGAGTTGGGGCACAGCATTTCTGACATGTAAGGGAGGCAACAGTGAAGTAGCGGCTATCATGTGTTAGTATCATGGACCATGTACTTAACTTTAGTACGTCATTATATAAGTCTGGGTAGTCACGTCAGGGAATCTTTACGAGATGTTTTCATGTGTAGGTCATGCACAACAGCTTAAACACTACAGTAAAAGTAATAAGAGGTTTCTCATTGTTGGGACTAATTCAAAAGATTCAAACAACAATTTTTTTTAATGATCCATTACAGATGTGTTTTTAGACTTAACAACATCCTTCTAGTTTCAAACTGCAAGTACAGCATTCTGCACCGTGAAGCTCAAACATCCAAGTGACGGAACAATAAGCAAAGCACATCTTTGTCCTTTAAGTTTGGAGTTGTTTTTACCGGCAATTGATGCGTTTACTTTCAGTAATGAAACCCACTTTTGGATTTATCTAAAATATTAAAATGTTCTTATTCTTATTCTTAAGGTTTGTTCAATTTCCGAGACGATTACTTTTCAGCTGTTTTTGGTTCATTTGTTCAGTTAGTCATGAGCATTGCTCATTGATTTTTTTCAAGAGGGGATGCATGAGGCACTTATCCATAATCGGTGTATTACTACCTACAGTAGGTGATTCACTAAAGTCACAAAATAACAAAAAACAACTAACCCATCGAGGCAGCGCGATACCAGCGTCTCCCGTGTTCTGTGAGGTGAAATTACTGTTTTTGTACCACCTTTGTCTGGTGGCTTTGAATAGACATAAATAGCGACTTATGTTCCCCGTCTGAAAGGGCTGTCTGCAAGGTAAAGGGGTGAAAATATTCTAATTATAACTTTGCTGCTACTTCTGAATACTTCTCCAAATTAGTGTTATGCCAACCGCAATCCACTATAGGCAATACACTGACGATGGATAAATACCTCATACAACCCCACTTCAAAAAAATCCCAACTATCCCTTTAAACTAGCCAGAGCCACAAATGTGAGGATTAATTAGGGGCCAACTTCCTGAGAAATGTTTCTCGATCACCTGAGCTGGACTTAGAAGTCTTATCAAGTCTCAAGGTTGAGTGTGAAGTGTGAGGGCTTTTGTTCGGCTCTCCGGTTAATGAATGCTCTCAGTCTAATACTTAGTCAGTTGGCCAGTCAACACAATGTCACAAAGCACTCAGTCAAGCCGTACAGAACATTTGTTATCGGGCAAACATACCTGTTGTTTGTTTAAAGACATCAACGTTGGTTAATGGTTTATGTACTGATTAATTATATAGATTTGTATCATGACTCCAGGACATTGTGTGCTTTAATCTGCAAATGCTTAAATCATTTTCAGGTAGTCGTTTTTAAGGAAGCTCCACTAGTTGATACAATAAAGGAACTTTGGCACACTGCAAATATATGCACACACATAAATGACCGTTTGTATGCCGGTAGAGAGTGCTGTATATGTTGGGAAATTCAACTAAACTCCTGTGCTCTATTTGCAGATATTGAGTGTGCAAAGAGTTACGCCAAAATGTCCGAATCTGCTAAGACGCTTGCAAGTCAACAGGTAAGTTTGATGATGCAGGTAATTTGACTTGCACCGGCATCACAGTTTTGCTGCCGCCTTCTCGCTGTCAGGGATTAACGTTTAGACTTTCTCCTTCTCATTTAAGGAATTCATGCCTTTTCGTGAGATCTACATGGCTGCCTTCAAAAATGACATTGAATACAGCCAGCTGGTACTTCACACTGCAGCAGTACTCCAAAGCAACAAATACATGCAGGTAATCCAGCAAAGCAAAATCCAGCTGCATTTCTGAACGGGCACTTGTTGGGGTTGTATAATGGAAACAAGAGGACAGACTGACTGTGTGTGGTGTCTTTCTTTCCAGCCTCTCCTGGCCAGAAAGAATGAGCTGGACAAACTACGAAAAGAGGTCAAGGAGCAGTGGCAGAGAGGGCAAAAGAAAATGGTAAGTCGATTGCCATGAAGGCTTTATTCTCTAGAGGGCCACACACAGAATCTTTCCCTGACCCAGGGGCTCGGTCCAAGGTAGCTCTTGAAATGCCTGAACCTAACATATGCAATGCAAGCAAAAGCTTTTGGTTTGCCCTATAGTCCTGCAGCCTGCCAGACAATCATTCCATTCCACATATGACAGAATAAGCATCATTAACTAAGCTAATAACACTCGACAATTGTAAATGATTAGTGTTTAACTAATTCAATTAAATTAAACATTTAATTAGTTAAGCGCCCACACTTGTCATTACAAAATAAAACCAATCATTGAACTATTATTGCGTACTGTATGTAATACTGTATACATTTCAATGGTTCTGGATAACATTGAACTGTTTCAATGGTTAAGTAATTATTACAGATTATTATTAATTGTATTTTTGTTAGCATTGTTGGACTAGTAGTGGATTTTGTTTTATTGGACGGATCCAGAGGCAGCGATATAGTTCCGTTTGTCCATCTGTGTTTTAACTTAATATGTGTGTGTCACCAGAACGAGGCAGACGGTGCTCTGAAGAAGGCGCGGCTGCTGCAGGTCCAGCGGCAGGAGGAGTATGAGAAGGCCAAGGTGTCCACCAGCCGCCTTGAGGAGGAACAGATCGGAGGAGGAGGAGGAGGAGGAGGAGGAGGAGGAGCAGCGGTGGTCAAACAGCTAGAGAAGAGGCGCAGGCTGGAGGAGGAGGCCCAGCAGAAGGTACAGCACCTCTCCCTGCTTGCCCTGTGGCCCTGTTAATGTCGTACATTGTAGATTTCTAATGGCCCCTGAGTTAATCTTATAGGCTTCTTTAAAAATGTTGTGTCTGATGAATGACATTTTTGTTTGTTGAAGTTTGTTTTAATGATATGATTAGACCTAAGTTGCATTGTTTGGCATTTCAAAAGTCCATTTTACTCAGAAGCATAGTGATGTGGCCGGTAGAGCTGCTAACAACAACTTGACAGAAACTAAACACACAAAATAGGAACCCAAGTACTACTCACACATTCATGTTTTGCTGTTCTTTGTTGAAATGTATTTGACATTGAAAGTACAGAGAGACAGAAAAAGGTGGAAAGTCATAACAAGGATTCTGGGCCAAGCTCCAACATTTAATGCCATTGCCACAAATCAGGCTCCCCAGACCATAGAGACTATCCCAGTTGCACTATTCAATTACATAATGTCAATTAAACTGTTGCTAGCCAGGTCAGAGTTTATACAAGCTGTTGCATTCGTTATGACCTCATTATCAGCTCTCAGTTTTCCGTTTTTTGACGACAAAGAACAAAACAGACATTGGAGTGTAGACAAATGGATCTGTCTGGTCAGCAAACTATCGGACTTAAAGGAATTGTTCTCCTGTGACACTAAAGATAGAAGTTCATTCTCAAGATCTTTTGTCATTTATTTGTTTCATCAACTTTAGACCATGTGACTTACAGCAGTTGGAACTAAACTGGCTCAAGTCAAATCATATTAATGTGATCAGTCATAGAGTTGAGAATTTACTGATTTGTCTCCTTTCTGTTGAAGGCTGATGAGGCCAGGGAGCACTGCAAAGCATGTCAGATTGATGTTGGGGACAAGAGAGTCGATCTGGCCAACACCAAGAGTGAGATCATCACTCAGATCCGAGAGATGGTCTCCCAGTGCGACCTCACCCTCAAGGCCGTAAGTTCCGATTTGTTAACTGAAAATGTTTGTCACAAATGTTGTTTTTAAAATTTTAGAACAACTTGAATAACAGAAATGACATACTTAATCTCGGACAGACTAAGGAGGTGGCACTCAATACCTTAGGCACAGGTTAATGTTGCATGGTCCTTGTTTCAGATGACGGTCAATTGGTTCCAGCTCCAGCAGGCGCAGGTTGTGTCCCTTCCTGTCAACCACCAGAGTCTGTGTGAAAATGCCAAACTGTACGAGCCGGGCCAGCGCTACATCGACTTTGTCAGGGGTCTACCCACTGATGGGCCTCGCCTGGAGTCCCACTCGTTTGATTCTGCCGTCACACAAAGCACAGGGTGAGACATCAAGACGCTGCTGCAACACACGGGTTCAGTGGCTCGTGTTATCATTGTGGGGTTTACAGGCCATTTAAGCAGATACTAAACTCAAAGATTGTTTTTTTCCATTCCTGAAAGTTAAACCGTGCAGTAAAATTAATCTTTCACTTTGAGAACGTATATGTGTAAACCTAATAACAGTCCATCATATTATAAAGTAGGTAGGTATACAATAATGAACATAACTGGAATATCAGATGCTTATAAGTAAGCCCTGGTGTTTATATTTACTTTCTCTGATTATAAAGGAATTAGTTATTTGTGTAAGACAGATACATTGGTGGCTCACAGAGGGCGTAACAGTTTATTTCAATGTAATTTAATTAATTTGAAATGTTCTATCAATTTAAAAAGATTTTCAGTCATTTTTTTATATCAACAGCTTAAAGCTTGCATCTTAGGATTCTGTGGAAACATGGTAAACAAGTGGTTGTAGATTCAGTCAAATAACTGTAACAGCCTGTGACACTGTAGCCCTGTAGGTGAGAGGTGGAGTGATTGAGTGAGAGAGCTTGTTTTGGAAAGCGTAAAACAATTGTGTTGGCTAGGGCTTCCTGCGGAAATGACTGCGGTCACGGGAGAGAGGAGCAGTGGATTTACCATCAGTTTTGCTTCAACTCTGTGACCACCTCTCGTTTTCAGTAGCTTTCAAGTTAAATACACAACGTTGTTTCTAACCACCATGGAAAACATGGGGGTCATTTTACATTTGGGTATTTTTCAGTACCCAGTTCTTGTGGTACGTGGTTAAAAAAAGCAGTTTGTTTCTTTTTGAGTGAGTTGACACTGATTTGTAGTCTCTCTCTCTAGCGGTCTGTCTGTCTCACACACACACACACACACACACACAGACTGATGGAAATGAGAGAGTGCTTTGTTCTTACTTAGTTTTCTCCCCCCACCCCTCAACTCTGATCCCTCTGATCAAAAGAATTCAGCTTGGTTGAGAGGAAATGGAACTCAGACACACACACACACACATGCTCACATGCATCCACAGCATTGTTTTTCAAAAGGTTAATTATAGACCGCTGACCTACATACTCTATATTGTGAGAAACATTAGGATACTTTGGTAACAATGACTGGCCTGGATTGCACATCGGCCATTCACATGCCTATCAGCTAATCATCGTTAAACACACATTAACGGCTGTCTTTGGCAGTAAGGTGGGGCTGATCTCAGGATATCATCGTTATTCAGTGCTCTGTTCAGTACTGACGGAATTAGGAAATATACTCGGTGATTTGATCCCGCAGTATAGGAATTACAGATGCAGTTTTAATTTAAATTAGTCTAGAGAGGGATGTAATTGCAAGACAAGAATTCTAGACTGTATTATTGCTGGTCTTAAATGTGAATGCTGTGAAATGTCATATACTTTGACATAAAACAGTAAGAAATTTTATTAAATAGAATTGTACTTTTGTTTACTTTGTTCTGTTAAGTTGATGTATACGTTGTGTAAAGCCCTCTGTGACAAATGCATTTTATTCTATATTGTCCAAATTGACTTAACCTGTTTTATATAAATGATTATAGTTAGTATTATTCCATGTCGAATGTCTCAAAGAATATAGTTAAAAAATTATTTTCATTCCATCATTTTCCTCCCAAGGATGCCTTTCAACAAGCGCTTGCTAAGTGGCAGCCACTCGTCCCACAGTAACCTGTCACAGGCATCTGTGACCTCTGACCTCCTCGGTGCAGATGACATGGAGAGTCCTATCACTGCCCAGCATGCCAAGATTGCCGAAAGGCACTCCAACAGTAGCATTGACATCCAAGGTACGCAGGTTTACATTTAGCCTAATAGCTCCTGTTCTTGTATAGTGTCTTGTAATCTTTTAAGCAAGTACCTGTTGTTTTAGTTTAGAGAGACCATTGAAGAACAGACAGAGATAATATCTTCTACATTGGCCAACATGTTGTGCAGCCATGTACAAGACTTTATGAGTAATGCTTTATGAGTAACTTGCAAACATTTTGAAATAGGAAGTGAAGTGTGAAGGTAACCAAAGCACTATACTGTGGCCAGTTTGCTTGTGTTGATATCTCCCTATGTTTTGTTTTTCTTGTCCATGCAAGTATCATTCTCCCCAGATCTTTTTAGGCAGTGCCTTTTACGCTAATAGTTGCATCAGTGGTTAATGGGCTCTTGACTTTTAGGCCAATTTTAAGTGAAAAGATAGCAGTTCTAAACTACTGACAATTGGCCATCACACTCTGGAGGCTTATTGGTCATTTAGGTGTTGTTTTAGAGATTCAACACTCCGATCAAATGAAAGAAATTGAGGAACTCTATGTAGGCCTGTAACCAGAAAACATAATCAATAAAAACAGAGAGATGCACATTGCATACCCACTAAAACAAGTCCAGTTATGACTTATACTTCAAGGGTCATAAGTCATTTATTTGTACTAGAAACCAAGATTTCAGTAACATTTATGTTTTGTCTGCAATGAAGGAAGAAATGCAAAAGTTAAATTTTTACAACACGAGTGGGCTGTAATATTGTGTTTACAGCGTTTTAATTTGTCTTCATCCAGGACTCCGGATTCAGGCCTCGTTTCGTCCCTGGGCCTCGGCCAGCCAGGGTGGAGGTATGTGCAGCGACTCGGAAAGTGCTGGAGGGAGCAGTGAATCCCGGTCTATGGACTCACCCACTGCAAGCCCAGGTAGGGTTATTCAGGACGGCAGCTTTAATTTAAGAGTTACCCAAAGTTTACCTCAAACTGTCATTTTTGTCTACCTATAAGTTAAATTTAGCTTTTTTTAAATGACTAAAACTAGTATTTTTGTAATTTATTTTTGTTCATTAATTGGTTATTGGTTGATTATGCACTATGTTGTAATAGGGGTTTGTTTTTCTTGATGGCTTATGAAGAGAATAATTATATAACTACATTCATCTTCTGCATACATCTTTACATGCTGTTACATTTGAGGTGACAGAAAAACACATTTACCGCCTAGTCAAGAAAGCCAAATCACTTGGTTTACCCCGGTTGTTGCACAACACCTATTTCTAAATCTTAAGGTAGTGTCGGCCTTGTGTCATTGCCAAAGACACCACACATTGCAGAAGATAGACAGGATGGGCATTCCTCAGCGCTGACTGTCTGCAATTGCCCCTGGGGCTTGCAAACATTTCTTTTTCTATGAACTTGATGTTCACCCAACTTTGTTAGTATGTTATCTCGGAGTCAAGTGGCTTAGCAACTACTGACAATGGTGCCTCTTTGTTGAACAGTAAGCAACTCTGCTAGTCTACAACGCACGCAAACACATGAAATGGTAGTTTTGGTGCAGGTTGAGTTTTTTTTCAGTGTTTCCTCTGTTGCTGTGCAACAGTTCGTATGTGTCACAGACAGTTTAATGACCTTGTACAAATCTGCTTCCTAAAAATCAGGACGAGTTAGGTCTCCTCCAAGTGTTTGCAGAGGAGGTTTTCAACCAAATTAGTGTCTGTTCACATAGATTGTGTTCCCTTATCAGGTGGGCTTTTACAGCTGACACTTAAAGATACACAAATTCCACTGATTAAATATTAAATGAATACATTAGCAATACATCAAGAATCCCTGATGGGCCTTCTTATTGGGCTCATTAGAAAATCAACCACATTATTAAAATGGAGCCTATTGGAAATGACTGACCAATCCATGGAGGTGTGAATCGCCAACCATCCCTTACTGGTAAATTGATTATCAACAACATGAAGTTGACCACGCCTTTTCTCTTGGCACTTTAAATTCAGGAAAGTTGTCCCAGTCCAGCTCTCAGGAGTTCTCACTCCCAGTCCCACCATTGTGCCGTAGACCACATGAGACAGAAACAAGTAGAATTGTCTTTATATAACAGTGGAGATGGTGACTTACCTGTGTGTCCTGCCTTACTGCTCAGGAGACTTCAAGAGGAGATTACCCAGAACCCCCTCCACCGGCACCATGTCGTCTGCTGATGACCTGGATGATAGAGAGCCTCCTTCACCCTCTGATAACGGTGAGTCAAACGGAAAACTGGAAACTTTCTCAGTGGGATTTAAATGTGTTCCTACACTAAATATGAGAAGAAAGGAACTTGGCTTCTAATGATTTGTTCTTTCTCTCCCTCCACTCTGCAGGTTTGAGTGAAATGGCAATCGAAACAGCCAGCTCCCCAGGTCCCTTTAGAAACACCCAGATGTCCAAGGCGGCTCAAACCCACAAGCTGAGGAAGCTTCGAGCGCCATCCAAGTGTCGAGAGTGCGATGGCCTGGTGGTGTTTCATGGAGCAGAGTGTGAGGAGGTAACCTTGGTTTTTTCTTCTTTTGGTTTTTGTTTTAGAACTAATGGAACAAAACACCAACCATGAGCCCCTATTTGGACCGTCACTAAATGTAGTGAGTCATTCAGAGTATTTCAAGTTCAACATGAACATTGCCAAAGTTTCACAATGGCGTCTTTATCACTCATGGTGAGCAAAAATCAAACAAAAACAAAAGAGCAAGACCACGTCGTCACTCATCAAAACTTTTGAATAAAGGGAAACATTTGAAAGTGGCTACAGGCTCTCCTCAGAGACCAAATCCACCAACTGGTCTCAGTCGGGGTCGGGGCAGTGGAAACTGAAGACTTTTTGTTCCTTTTTGAAAGGGGTCGCCTCCATCTCCCCTGTGCCCCCTGTTTATTTTAGATCCAGTTTCTTTCCATATTTACTAGATACACTGATGATACAAAAGACCATAACAGAACGGTTACTGGAAACGTCTTTTTAAAAAAAAAAAAAAAAATGGGTTATGTAATGGTGGTAGACACATTGACAAGACGTAAGAATATGGCTCTGCAGTTTTTTGGAATTCTTCCATGGCATTGGTTCAATGGGTTACCAGACATGAAGCTTTCCTTGTCTTCATTTTAAGGCGTAGTTCACAATGAAACTAGTTTTGAGTGCACATCTTTGTACCCAAGCTATAAAGAGTAGATATGGTTGTGTAACTATTAACTTAAAACTTTATCCTGGTTTTATCCTATTGCTTTTGCTACTATAATGATCAAACTTCAGTTCCACCGTCTATTTTCATCTCTGCCAGTCAGCAGTGTGAAAAAGTCTTTCACTTTTATAACCAAGATACTTTTCAACATGTTTGCAGTGTTCCTTAGCCTGCCATAAGAAGTGTCTGGAAACCCTGGCCATCCAGTGCGGCCATAAGAAGCTCCAGGGGAAGCTCCATCTCTTCGGCATTGACTTCACTCAGGCAGCTAAGAACAGTCGGGACTGCATCCCCTTCATCATAAGGAAGTGTACATCAGAAATTGAGAACCGAGCTCTCAACCTAAAGGTAGTTTCAGTAAAATATGAGCGATAATAATGTGTGATGATGTTGTTCACTGTTAATATCCTGTTGTTAGGATGTTGCTTCTTCTAATGGTTTCTCTTTGGCTTCCCTGAAAAGGATACTGTGACAAATGTAAATAATGCAGTGGTTGGGCCGATAGAGGCTGCCAGTGTTAATGTCAATGATTATTATAATGTTTCAAGATGAATGTTGTTTTCTAAGGAATAATGACGTACTAGTTACATTTGCAAATCCTGGCACCAGATTGCTGTTTGCACCAAATGAATGCTAATGAGCTTCCTTGTTAAAACTGAAAATTCGTCCTCAATTCAAATTATTTTGTATAATTCTTTGACCCACATTGCATTCTTAAACCTGAAGTTTGCTCCCATTTGCTGTAAATCCATAAACTGAATAATGTACAGTGTATCGTATTAATAATAAGCCGCAGTGATAACCCAGTTGTGCCGTGGTGATCCTTAAAAATGTCATCTAATTTTCCTGCGTTGAATGACTTTTGTTTTTGTGCTGTGAAGGGTATCTACCGAGTGAATGGTGCCAAGTCTCGGGTAGAGAAGCTTTGCCAGGCCTTTGAGAATGGAAAGGACCTGGTGGAGCTCTCCGAACTTTATCCCCACGACATCAGCAACGTACTCAAACTCTATCTGAGACAGGTGGGCTGCTTTTGAAACCTTATCCTTCGCATAATAAATATTGGGGTATTGTAAATTTACTTACACCCACAAAGAGGGTCATCCAAATGAGGATACGAGTTGGTTAAATGTGTGCTTTAGAACAAAACCACTGCAGTGGTGTTTATATTTGTCTGTATTTATTTTTGGTACATAACTCCCCCTCTCATCCCCCAATTGCTTATCTCTTTTCTAATTCTGTCCCACTTGTCTATTTACTCAAATGATTCAATTGTCTCTGTTTATTATTAACTTCCTTGTTTCATTTATTTATCTGTTGTTTTTCTTCCTCTCATACTTTCCTCTGCAGCTTCCAGAGCCGCTCATCCTGTTCCGATATTATAACGACTTCATCGGCCTGGCCAAGGAAAGTCAGAGTATCATTGTGGAGGAACTGGAAGCTTTGAGACTCAGTCCCACCCCAGTGACCCCGGCCCAGGTCAGCGTGGACCTCAACCGGGTCCTCTTCAAGATCAAGGACCTACTGAGGCAGCTGCCACCAGTTCATTACAAGACACTGCAGTTCCTGATTGAGCATCTGCATCGGTACAGCAGCCTCAGTCAAATAACCCATAAATCACATTTTTGATAAATGCATTTATTTAATCGGTCATTTTACAAGTAAGGATGTGAATTTTATGCTTAAAGATCTCAATATGTAATAAGCCATTCAATAGAGAAAAGATGACTTTGGACAGGTCAGGATTTAAAAAATATAATGTGAAAGCAATATCCCGTCCTCTCTCCAGGGTGACGGAGCAATCGGAGGAGAATAAGATGACAGCCAGCAACCTGGGTATCATCTTTGGCCCAACCCTGATCAAACCAAGGCAGGCGGACGCCGAAGTCTCCCTCTCCTCACTGGTGGATTACCCGTATCAGGCGCTCGTTGTTGAACTTCTGATCAGACACTACCAGATGATCTTTGACACCCCCCTCAGTCCACTGAGTCGCACCTCGCCTACAGAGGCTGACGCTCAACCCCGCCCCGCCCACCAGGAGAAGGAGCAGCAGCTGAGCAGGCACTCAAAGTCGCTGGGAGACATTAAGGAGGTAATTTGTTTTTGTGCGTGTAGCATGTTTCAACATCAATATCATATACAGCACATTTGTCAATTTGTCTTTAAACATTAAATGATAGATTAACGCTTTGTTTTCTGTCCTTATTCTTGTCTGTCTTACCATTACAGCAGAGCTCTAAGGTGTATAAGAGGCAATCCTCGATAATTCCTTCCTCCCACTTATTGTCTGAGGTTCAGAAGACCATGCCCCGCCTCAATGGAAGCGACTTTGAACCTGGTCAGTGTTGTTACAAAGATGGGTAACCCAATAATTCTATTTTTTGACACTGGCTGCTGGATATTGTCTATATGTCCACAGCATTTTACTTGATATGTTAATGTTTAACCTATTGTTGATCTCTCTATTCAAAGTTGATGAAGTGGATTTTGAGGCCTTCAATGGGGTTTTGTCATCAGGTGTCCCAGAGGTCCCGAAACCTGGCCTCTGTCGTTGTCAGCATAGCGTCGTCGCCAGGGTCCAGCTTCGACACCCTCGCAACAAACTCTCCTCCCGGCCAGTGAGCCTGCCGGCTGAACGGATACTCAACCGAGGCCAAGTAGACGAGAATAACACGCGGAACAGCACCGACCAAGATGACAGGAAGGGAGGTAGTTTCGACCAATCCATTGAAGAGGTGGACGAAACTGAGAATACAAAATTGCGAGCGGGTACACATTACCGGGGTACGTTTATTGACACCCAGACGTTACGCAGAACTTGGGACAAACAGTACAAGCATGATGTTGCTTCCAGGACTGTCAGAATTGTCGCCAGTTCTCCCACAGAGAGTACAGCAGTGGATGCCAGCAACGTATCGCCTTCTGTACCCGTATCTTCATCATCTTTCTCCCTTGGAACTACTGGGAGCATTAGCACCATCTTCCCTAACAGGCCTTACACTGTTGCAATGCGACCTAGCAGGACTTTAAGAAGGGAGGACAATGTAATCAAGTACAATCCTGTCGCGACAGCTTTCAGGGCTCACAGAACTCTACAGCCCCCCCCAGGGACCTTCTACAAGCCCCCGTCGGGGAGCAAAGTTAAAGAGCTGCAGAACTGTGCATTAGCTAACAGCGCAGAGGAAGAAGATGAGGAGGAGGAGGAGGAAGATGATGATGATGAGGAGGAGGAGGAGTTGGGGATTGAGATAGAGGTGTCTGTAGATGAGCCTCTTGAGGAAGACGATGAGGCCGAGCAGGGAGCCATGTCACAGTCTCCCAGCTCTAGCCCTGAGGAACTGAGCCCGGATCAGGCCAAACCAGTGTACCAGAGACTAAGGCCCAGGCGCCTCCAAGAGGTAGAACGTCGAGAGGCTCATTTTGTGTGAGTCATCAGAGATAAAAAAAAAAACACTGCTCCAACATGAACAATGTGTGCCATATTCTGATATACAAAGAGTAACAAACATCTGTAATTGACTTTGCAATTTCCAGATGCGCTTTGATGGTGGACACCGTTAGGACAATTAAATGTACCTTCGGTCCTCAACAGACAAGATGCACTTAAAATGCTGTATATTCTTTATGATTCACCGATATTTCATTTACCAATCCCTTGCCCAGTATACACTGACACCTGGTCAGAATATTTATTTAAAAAAAAATTTAAACTGTGCAATTACATTTTTATTTGAATATTTTGTACCAAGTCCTTACAGGCTCACTATGTATGTTTATATACCAAAAAAAAAAAATCTATGTTTGAATTGTTACAATAGTGCATGTAGCCACAACACTGAAAAAAGGTTTGGTGCACTTATCAACACTCTTCCACAAATCTCTCTCTGAGTAATGTTTCTACCTACTTGGAGTCAGAATGTTTTTTGAACTGTTACATTTCAGTTGTAATTAATAATGTTGCAAATAGCTTGTGTATAAAGCAATATAATGACCTTTGTTAAATGCTGTACTGGGTATCTGCATTGACATTTGGTAATGTTATGAAGCACCAGTTGCAAAGGGTATACATCCACTTGTTTTTATACTGTTGAACTTGTATGGTGTCAACATACACTGATCTGAAAAGCTTTTAGAAATGCCACTGGATTGTATAATGGTATTATCGTTCTTATTTTGATATCACTTTTACATTTCTTAATAGCCAAAGCTGTTTTTTTCTTTTTACAACTGAATTAGTTTTATCAGTAACCTAAACCTTACAGCTTCTCTGTAACAGGAAGTGCATCATTTATTTAAATGGTATCTGTTTTTCATGGTAATGTACAAGGTTGACAGAATGTTGAAAGGTTCAGTGTAAAAAAAAAAAGCAGCAGGTACATGAAACACCCTTTTGTAACTTATTAAAATATATCTGAAAAATTCCATGATAGTCTGTCTTTTTCCTTCAGAAATGTAAAATTTGCAGCAATTTTTTTTTAACCAAGAAGAATTAATTCCATGATTACTAGAAGTTAGGCAATCGTATTGTATGTTATACAGTAAACTGATTGATTTACCAAGCCGCATGGCAGCCTGTGGATCTAGAGAGATGCTAATATTTGTTAATTTACAATTAAAAGTTGCATATTAATTGTTTACCAGTTGTGGGATTATTATTAACAAGTGGGATTATGCAGTATAACGTAGGCCAGGTGGTTAGGTCATGTAGGCCTCTGCTAATACTCTCATCTGCTTGTAGTCTCCCAGCACTGAGAGAGAAGATTAAAATCAATCTGCTTAACTATTCACAAGGTCTAGATTCTAGGTGTGTAGCAACCCTAAGGAGCACTCGGTAGAATATGCGGTGTTACGCTTTATGTATTGGGTATCGCTCTACGGTGCAAGTGTTCCTCTGAGGTAAGTGCTATGTCATTCTGGGCTATAGCCATGCTTTGGGATTTATTCAATGTATATTTAATTCGTAATGTGGTAGCCATAACATTGAACAATAGTTGTTCCTGACCGAGATTAAAGTTAATTTTGTTACATGTACCGGGAATGTGCGATATTCAGTGTAGTGACTTTAACCATGAATAGTGCTGAGAGGACGTTTAGAGCAATAGAAAGGTCTATTCTTGTTATGCTGACCATGTGAAGTGTCTTGAGCTCATTGACCTCATTACAGAGCTTTTGCTAGTATGGCGCACTCACAGGACGAATGGACGGACACAGGACTTCATCCACAAAATCTAGCTTTCCAAATACAAATCATTTTTTAAGTCATAAATGTTTTTCTAGAACTTGAGGTAGCTTCATTAAGCTCGTAAGAGTAATGTGGACTGGTTGAATACAGGTTTGTTGGCCGGTGGCAGCCCCTGAGGGGGTAGAAAAAGACGTACCATGGGGGCAGGAAGAGAGGTCAAACTCCTGCTGTGGAAGAACTGGACCATCCGCAGGAGGCAGAGGGTAAAATCCACTCCATCAATTATACACTCCATTTATCCCTCTGGGGGTTGCAGCTGAAATGCTTGAACTATAGGAATTACTTCTTAGATATGTTTTAAAGGCCACAAATCCTTTGTAATGTGTCTCTTATGCTTAAAACGAAAACTGACATTAGCAATATTTGGCTTCCAAAATGTATGTGACGTGAAAATATCTTATAGACCTACACATTACTGTGGTGATATATTAAATAACTTTATCAATTTATTTTGTTGCTTTTCATCATATCATGTAGCATACTTTCTATTGTAGCTACTCATCTGAGCGTGTTTTATTTTTTCAGCTATTTCTTAGTGCTGGAGCATTATTGGCCTATTAGACCAGTTTACTAATCATTAAACTATAGGCCTAGATATATCCATTGTCCAGGTCAATTTGTTTGCTATTTTTCATCCAACAAACACTTAAACATCTGTTTGACTACCTTCAAATAACATTTAGAAAAATATGCAGTTTTACAAAGTTTATGGTGTACTCTCCGACCAGATGCGTTTCTTCATGGAGATTATGTGGCCTGTTATGCTCTTCATGGGGCTAGTGTGGCTAAGACGAGTGAATCCACTCTACCGTCAACATGAATGTATGTAAACGTCTTTTTACCAGAAAATAACAAAAATATTTGAAGTCTTATTCACAAATATTCATAAATTACTTGTGTAAACGACTAAAAGCCAACACTATCTCCTCTACCCCAGGCCACTTCCCCAACAAGGCCATGCCCTCCACAGGTGTCCTGCCATGGATCCAGGGAATCTTCTGTAATGCCAACAACCCTTGTTTTCAATACCCCACTCGGGGTGAATCTCCCGGCCTGGTGTCCAACTACAACAACTCCATGTAAGCGTCACCCTGGGCTGGTCGAGGGAGGTTGTTTTAAACCGGAGGTGTTGAATTCCTATACAACATTTGATCTGAGATGAAAGGGCAGAATTATGTAATGAAGTCAATGAGAATATGTTTAAATGTCTCTGGATTATGATCTAGTTGTTTCAAAGCATCTGTGTGTGCATACAATCATATATGATGGTATATGCTGTTAATCTGCTGTCCAACAAGAATAATGTGGGTGATTTGTTATTGACCTCAGATTGGCTCGTTTCTACGCGGATGCCCAGGAGCTTCTTTTTAGTGACCCAGAGTTTCGGCAGCTCGGGCGCCTCTGGAAAGAACTGAATGCTATGAGTAACTTCATGGACACCCTGCGCACCCATCCTGAACAGATCTCAGGTCAGTGTTCCAGCCTTTCATCAACAAATTGCAAAAAGATCATTGTCTGTAGAGGTAAACCCAAGGTCATTCTGGTTAGTTGGTTCACTGGAGCAGATGTGACTTCTGGATTACCCAGCAAGGGTTTTTTTCAGTTGGAAGTTCATATGAATCTTAATTTACAGCATGACTCAGCATTGCAAGCCATTCTTAGTCTCCTGCTCCTGGAAGAACATATGAAGAGTTTGGCTTTGATATCATAAAACGTATAGGGTTTTTTAGTGGGCTAATGGTGAGGAGAATGGACAATAAATGTCAAGTCATGGAAGCATCATCTGGTCAAAAGCAGCATCACAGTCTATATCATATTTTACACATTTTCCCATCAGTCATAGCTGTGAAGCCTGTAGCAGGATCACATAAGATGGGTTAAAGAAAGGTCAATAATGTAAGCTGTTTACTTTCACCACCAGTGTGTTGTTTATTTGGTGGGAAAGCCATTCACGCGCCCTCTATCCACGCTCCTCTCACCATGAAAAAACATAGATGCACCATGCAAACAATTCTGTTCAACATATCATATATACATCTACACTGTCTACATACAGTATGTTTCCCAGCAAAATAAACCTTTATGATGGGATTGGAATGAGGCTGAGTGCATTCCAACCTCTGAATGATTGCGTCTGGTTGCTCCCTATGCTGCCACTCTCACAGAGAAATATGTAGATGGACTAACAGAGATATGGATCCACATTCCACACAAGTTCCCATGAGGCCCAGGAAGGAAAATTTAATTTGGTTGAGAACCAAGTTATGTAACTGTTGAAAAAAGACTTATAAGAACATGTGTGTTTTATGTGTATGTGCAAGGCCCCTGATTGTGAGCAGGTGTGTGTGTGGGTGTACATGTTCAATTTATTTGTACATGCACCTTTGTCCATGCGTCTATTGTTGTATTCCCCATAATTATCTATCCCCAAAGAAAGGCATGCTGTCTGATGGCCAGTGATGGCACTTTGGATATTGTTAAAGAAATAGATTTTTTTGGAAGTACACTTATTTGCTTTCTGGCAGAGAGTTGGATGACAGTAACAATAACCACTCTGTCCCGTAAATATGAAGCTTAGCTTAGCACAAAGACTGGAAGCAGGGGGAAGTTCACTAATTAACATGTTTTATCTTGTTTGTTTAATCCACATAAGAATCAAAGTGTACAAATGACAGTAAAGGGACTTTTGTTTTTGTGATTCAGTGCGTGATACATTTTCACTTGGGGTGCGCAAGCTCACCACAAAAACAAGTAGTTACCATCAACAGAGAAGGTATAATTTTGTCCTTTGTCATGTTGGTTGTCACTGGTCTGTCAGGTAATTTTGTCCCACCACCTCTTGGATAGGAACAGGACTTTAAAAAATGTATCCAGGTACAGTTTCAAAATTCTTTAGGGCATTTGAAATAAATATTCACCCCTATTTCCTCTCCCTTTCTGGCTTTTTGGTTTCTTTGTGGTTTCAAGTGGGTGAATGAAAACTTCAACAGAAACTAGAGTCTTGTAGAAAGAAACTACAAGTCTATATAGGGCTGAACCTGGATGCAGGCCACACCGGCACTTTGCATCACAGAGCAAAGTTTATTCATGCACAGACAGGCTACTGAATAATGAGGCGGTGCAGAGGTAGAGTGTCCTCATCCTATGTTGTAACCTTGTAATACAACAGATTTGTCAAAACTTGCCCAAAATTTGTGGCACTAACTATCCAGATTTTTTTCAAGTTATCCAGTATCCACTGCCTGATAATAGAGTTTGCTTTTGTCGAGCACAGACAACAAGAGTTTAGGTAAATTCTTATAGTAGTGACTGGTCTCCTGTCATTCGAATTGGAGCATTTTCATTCACATGAACTCCCTCTGTCTCTCTTTGTAGGCCGAGGAGTAAAGGTGGAGACTATCCTGAAGGACGATGAGACTCTGACATCATTCCTGCTTCGAGACATTCCTCTGACAGAGTCTGTAGTGTATCAGCTAGTCAATGCCCAAATCAGGCCTGAACAGGTACACAGGCACGCACACGCACGACAGGGTTCGGTAACTCAGGATACATGTGTCAACATTATTTTGAAACATTTGTGTAGTGTTGTCACCATCTGCCAGCCTTAACCCAACGTTTTATCTTACACACCACACTATAGACAATTCTTATGACTAGAAAGTCTTCTACAAGTAAAGACTTGCTCCCTTTGTAGTGCCTCTGGGATCATGTACTCTCTGATTCAATGGTGTCAGTAATGCTGTCTCAAGCTGTTCTGTATGAATTTAATATGCTATGTTGAACACCCATGTCCTCTTTGTTTCAGAATTACATGCTTCAGTCCTTGCAAAGTAAACTGACGCATGTCTCCTGTCCACTTACAACTTTTTTGCAGTTTGTCTTTGGGGTTCCAGCCTTGCATTTAAAGGACATTGCCTGCAGCCTGACCCTGCTGGAGCGATTCCTCCTCTTCCCCAGCCGCCGAGGGCTCTACGCTGTTCGCAATGCCATGTGCATCCTTACCCCTCAACGGCTACAGATCATTGAGGACAAATTCTATGCTAATGTTGACTTTTTCAAGCTCTTCAGACTGGTCAGTGTTGGCTGTGATACCAAAATATATTATGTGCCAAGGCTTATTGCTAAAAGCTAAATACCGTTATTTATTGGTTTACCATTTTTACTAACTCTGAAATATAGCTGTACAATCAAAAACTCAATTCTGCCAAAATTTAATTGGGAGCCCTTTTTCCACATTTACACACTGCTCACACCAGTCACAGCCATCCACCATGGTCTTGGTTATCCATTTAGTTTATGAATCAATAGGGCCAGTATAGAGCTGTGGTTGGACGCGTCCCATCTGGGCTGTTGCCATGTTTTTTAGCTTATTTGCAAAGATTTTCAATGGCTATTCACCGAAGACTGAGCCAACTGCTGGCTGAATGACTTGAGGTTAAGCTGTCATAAGGCAATATAGTATTGGGCAGAATATGACATTTGCAAAATAGTTATCAAGCAGTGCCATGTAAGCGATGTGTCTAATTTATGAATTAATCTCGATGACAAGTTAATGGAGTATTTGTTTTTTAGGTGATGGAGCAGAGCCATGAATATAAATCACATCCCCATGTTGGAAATTGAAAATGCATCATGTAAAATAGGAAGACTGTTTAGATTCCTGATTGACAACATAATATTTTTATCGTCCGCATTTTAAAGCGACGGTTTTAAAGATGTACACCTACTATTTTAGAGTCATCATAATTTAACGATATCCCTTATTGCTTTGTCACACAGCTTTAACTGCGTATCAGAAAATGTCGCTCATATTTAGTACATTCAGGGATTAGTTTAGTTTATGTCTGACTTCACACTGGCAGTTTGAGGTCAAATCACTCTTGAAACGAAACCTAACAAGTCCACACAGGCCTATCATGCTGCAATTATGTTCAGGAGTCCCAGTTGATAAACAGCTGGTAATATTTGTATAAGGACTCTGACTCACAGGGTGGGACAAATAGTTCTCAGAGAAATGCAAGTTGGCATGCGTATTAAGTAAATAAAGTCTACTATGCTCCAGGAATGTCAAAGAACTTTGCAATACAAGAACCCAAATGTGTAGATAAGCATGAAATATGCATTTCAAGTGACACTATTTTAATATTTCAAAAAGGCTAGAATATTTAAAATATTGATATCACCCTGCATTAACATGCTGCAGGTTATTGTATCGAAAGGATTATATGCAAAGTGGTTATAACAATATAAAAAGTAAAATACACAACCATAATCTTTTACTACAAATAAAAAATACTATGTGGAAACTTAAAATGAAAAAACTTCTATCTATCGAAATATTAATAGCAATAATAATTTAGGGACTGAGTGCAGGTCAAACTCAGTTGTTTACCTGTGATTTCAATCTTCAAACATTAAAAAAATGAAAAAGAATTAACATCACTTAGCAGAATACATTGCCGTGAAGACCTTATCACATCATCAAGTGGCTTAATTAAGACTGTGCTGAAGTTCTGCCAACATGCTTCAAACAGGTACGGGTGATATGAAACAGCCGTGAGTATAAGCTGAGCAGTCAGACGGGGCTTCTGTCTGTAATTAAGTTAGTGAAGAGACACTCCTCTCTTTAGTAATCACAGGGCACTTTAAGTAAACACAGGCCACAATGAGACAGACAGCAACAATGGCTGACCTCTGCCTCAGCTTCATCCAGGCACAATCATATGGGACTGGGTCAAATATGTTTAGTCTTCTGTCTGTCTCTGTCTTCTGCTACAGCAGCGAAAGGCTAAAATGCATTTTGACATCATACAATGCCATCTTCTATCCCAAAATAAATGTATTTCCTCATTTAATCGATATGGGTGATCTGTGTTCAGTGTATAAATCCAATAGCTTTCTCTGTGGAAACAGTTTGTTTACAATGTCCCCTCCCCAAGCGGACGAGGACGTCTTTTCAATACCCCAGATTTTCAGGGTAGAGACCGATCCATGATTTGCGTTCATAATGACGTGCCATCACATACTCAAGATACTTAGTGCTTAGTCTTATGCTTGGCACTTCTCAATTTAAGAGCTTGTTTAGTTTGGCTGATATACACCAGACCGCAGGGACGTTTCAGTATAATGATAACGCGAATACTACTGAAAACTAAAGACATCCCTTAATCCCGTAATAGTGGAGGATGTCTCCTCTGGCAGCTCTGTGCCTTGGCCTCGTGCTGCTTCCTGGAACTTTTAGCCTATTGTGTTGTGAGTTGGCGGGAAGATCTCTGGACAAACCAGCAGATCCTCAAGAGAAAGCAATGCTCAGCAGATATAACATATGAATAATGAAGGATCCCGGTGTTTTTCTCTGGTCCACTAAAACATGTTTATGTCACCACATATTTCATCACCTAATTTCACCTATTCTAATAAAATAGTGTGTGTATAAATCCGTTTATTATAAAAAAGTATTTTGACATCAATCATGACAAATTTTTATGATATTTGACATAGAAGAAACAAGATCGGCACTTTGATAAATATGTCTCCTCACTGCATCAGTTTCAATTAATTTACAAGACAGAACTTCATTTTAATAACACTATGTATCCCAATACTTTAGACTGCAAATCGTCTGTCATCAAGGGCCGGTATCATCCTTTCCTGTTTGATCTTGAAAACAAACAAAGTGACGCCAAGGAGGCAGGATATTAGTAACTTCCTCTGTGTCAGGAAGAAATTGTATTTAGGAGAAATGAGTACTTTTGAGAAACAGAAAAGTACTCATATTAAAATAATGCATTTGTGTTTCTCTTCAGCTTCCTCTTGTGCTGGATAATCACTCTGAAGGCATTGAAATTCAAATCTGGGTACAGGTCGTCTCTGCTGTCTCGGACAAACTGCGAGAGGTAAGGCATGGTTCAGTCTAGCACCATTCTAAGTTCACCGCCTGCTAATTTTAGCTGTCAGGAAACAGTTGCTTCCCCTGCCTGCCTTTTCATGTGCAAACAGACAGTAGGGGGATATCATTTAGTGCGTAATAGGAAGGCTAAATCCAGAAAAGGCCTGTTAAGCCTAAAAAAACAGATACATCATCATTATGGGACCATCCAGATGGAAACAACTGTGGCCGCAAGATCAGGTGAAGCCTCTATACATGGAAAAGGTTAAACGTCAAAGGTGATTGAGGGATCTGTTTGTGTGTGTGTGTGTGTGTGTATATATATATACAGTACATATATATGTGCAGTTATATCCTTATAAGTTGTGGTGTACTCGTAATTGTAAACATTCAGTGGGTGTGTCTATAAAAGTTGTTTTGTTTGTTGTGGATGTTTCCATGGGATAGTTAGTGTAGCTGACAGTCTGACATCCTGTTGGCACGACACTTGTCTTTGTCTTGACCACAGACTGTCTATAGCAGAGACAGACGACGTGAAACTGTGTGAACGATCAAGGCCAAAACAATATATACATAATTGTATTTAAGGTTCCATAGTGTCAACGGCGACCACAGCATAATTTTCAGCTTTGTGACGATGTGTTTTTCAGATAAGTGGGGTGTAGTAAGGAATTAAGTGAGGTTAAGGCTTTTCATAACTTATAAAGGAACATGTCATGCTTCAGTTTATCTAAAAATGTAGATTAAAAAAAGGCATAGCATCAGGGTGACCCCCCCCCTGTCTTTGTCCCCATTCCTATGCATACATTGTATTCCTTTATCTGGCAAACAGGTAGCCATGCAAATATACAAGTGTGTTCTGTGATCAGCCAGAGGTGCTAAAAGGAGCCATGACACATTACACAACATTGAATTGTTGCATCAGAGACTGCAATCAGGAACAAAACCTTGCACTGTAGTAATTAAAAGTATAATTTTGAACTGGCTTTTTATCAATGAACCAGATTTTTGACCACACAGTTGCTTATTTTCTGTATCGATCAATCCACTGGGATTGCTTCTTAACACATCTTTAACATTTATCTTTTGTTATTTACGCTCTGTTTTACTTTCTTATCCCTCCACAGTTGTACCAGAGGAATAGCTCTAGGGAGCTTCTCCAGGTCATGACTCCTCTCTTCCAGAACAGTCTGTCCTTCAGGGAGGTGATGGCCACTGCCTCCAGCCTGGTATGTGGCTACACTGAGGGCGCTTTCTCCCGAGTCACCTCCTTTAACTGGTACGAGGACAATAACTACAAAGCTTTCATGGGCATCAGCAGCCACAGGGCACAGGGCAACTACACATACGACAACAGCACCAGTGAGTAGACACATATACTACTAGTATGTTAGTTTTTCAGATGTTAGAGTAGGAATTGGTAATTTAGTGTGAGGTTAGGCTATATGCAAAACAAAGATCAAGTAGAATCACGATGAGGGCATTTCTGAATCTTTTTATGGCTCAATCATTGTGGCCCCCTCCTGAAATGTGTTGTATAGGAATAAACATTTTGTCCTTTTTTCTTTATTCCTTCTTTCAAGATTGACGACTATTAGTATTTTTTCAAAAACACTTTATTCATCCGATCTTCACACTGCCAATGATGATACATAATTGTAGTATATTTGGATGAGCATAAAAATGATTCATCCACTTCCCATATTCTCTTTCAATAGAATGTATTAATTATATAATGCATAACCTTTCCCTGCAGCTCCTTTCTGCAATGATCTGATGAAAGAGCTGGAGTCCAACCCTGCCACCAAGATTGTGTGGAACTCTGTCAAGCCGATGCTGATGGGACGGATCCTCTACGCTCCTGACTCGCAGGCTGTCCGGCAGATCATACGAAATGTAATAAGCATTGGCCACTCTGTGGATGCATTTTTCCCAAGCATGGTGTAGAACCATGGTTTCATACACTTAACTCATTTTGGCAGGATTCTGCAGGCCTCAAATTATTGATTTTCTATTGCTGAAATTTCTGATGAAGACATGATGCATTTTCATTTTTGGGTATTATTTTCAATAGACGGTGGAAGAACTAGATAGTTGTTGGTATTATTGAGCAAATAAATAAAAAATATATAAAGATAGATACAGATTCCCCAGATTATCACCTTTTATATGATGTCTGTTACTCCATGACATCCGTATCTTTGATTTTTTTGTGCGCAAGCAAGCCTACTGCAGTAAACAATGCATTACCCTCAAAAGGGGATCAGCTTTCCTCATGTCATGTCCAGCCCTTTGTATCTAGATGTCGATACGTGTTGGTCAAAGCCCTTCAGGGGGGCAGCAGTCATGGATGGCTTGGTTGCAATGGAAGAACACGGGCTGATCGGCTACCACACAGTCCACTGGCGCCACAGCTTTTTCAGTGTTATGTAAGCAGAAAGAGTCTGTCCTTAAAGACGTGTGATCACGCACACAAAGAGAGACACACACACTTGTGTTTCCTCTTTCCTGACCTTTAATGCCCTCTTTGTTTTCCTCTTCCCTCAGATTGGGATCTTAATTGCACTTAGAAAGTAACGACTAAGGGGTTAATCCATTACTTTATGAGACCAAAAACATGGCCTCTACAAGCTCTTTGTTATCTTCCTTTTAACACTGTCATGCATCGGTTTGTTTCAGAAGAAACTCCAAGTGAAGCATTTAAACGTGTGTTTTCATGCTTTTCACTGCTCTTGTGTGATGATGAGCTATGCAGGTCTGCCATCACTGATATTTTACTTTTAACAAGCAGTGGAGGCTCACAAAGGCCGTATCATTGTGATTTGCATAAATGCACCAAGCTTGATATTTCTTCACAGTACAGTTATTAATACATTGAACATTTTTGGAATGAAAACCAAAATATATATGTGATACAAACTTTAAGGCAACAGTGGCCTAACATAGTGTAATGTTGGTGTGATATATACATCTGTTTAGTAGTGTGTGTGTCAGGGTATTTCATTGAGTTTAGTAGGTAATACTTAACTAAACTAAACTTTCCACAAGTGCTCACTTTGTTGCACCATATGTATGTACTGTAGGTATATAAGTTAGGTACAAAATACAGGCAGAAAATACCACACATCTTGGCCCACTGCCCCTTTTAAGAAGTCACCTCAAGGAAACCCCAGTCCTCCTGCTTTTGCTTGCTGTTTTAAACTGCCTCGGAGAATGAGAAGGCACTCACTTGTGGGAAACTGACTGGGATTCACTGGGCAGGCTGAATGCATTCGGCCAGTTGTCACCAACAGCCTCCATTGTCACCCCGGCTCCATTGTCCCCATTGTCACCCAAAATCAGACACACACAAGAGGAAGGCGTTTAATTGGGTGTACTCTTGAGCGCTTTCATCCCCCACTGCACATGACTGAATACTGAAATAGCCAGCCTTTGGTATTTCTACACAAGGCACTGTACCCACACACATCCAGGGTTTTAATGATAAGCGTGCAGTAAATATTTGACGATTTGGCACAGAGTACATTTGTTGCACAGTTGCTGGTTATCTGAGCAGGCCCGCAGGAATTATTTGTGTGAGAATGTGTGTGTTGTCTTTGCAAAGCCTGTTTTCACAGAGAGTTTAATGTGGGAATGGTATGTAGCAGGAGATTAGGAGAACAGTGACAATGTGTGTTTTTGAGTTTGTAAATGCTGTGTAGGCCTACACGTGCATGCGTATACACAAGGGGATTTTAAGTTCCCCCTCCCAACATGTTCTTCTATACATGTGTGCAAAACGTTTTTATTGGCATGTGGTCCCATATTTCTGAATTTTGTGCTCCCAGATATGAGCATTTGTGAGACTAGTTGTGTGTGCATGTTTATTTTTGACAACAATTTCCTGTCCTTCCAATGTTGAGACACCAACCACTCACACACACACACACACACCCATGCGCACACACTTTTCTATCTCTCCTGCAGGCAAACACAACATTTGAGGAGCTGGAGAGGCTGAGGACGATGGGGAAGGCCTGGGAAGAAGTGGCTCCTCAGATCTGGGCTTTTTTCCAAGATGGAGTCCAAATCAACATGATCCGGGTAGGACCGCAATATAATGTGACTAAATAGTTTAAACACTACAACATGAAATGAGGACCAGTGGCGGGCCCTGTTGTTTATACCTGGGCCTTCAGTGCTGTCCTACTACAGTTGAACCACCTCATAATAACCTCATTATGACGCAGCATGACAGGATGCTTCGTAATTAATTAACGGGCAATGCATATAGTCAAAATCAATGTAATTAACACAATGACAATGTAATGTCACCTAAAAACTTCTTACATATCTTTAAAATTTAACTCTTACTACTACAAAGTTCTGCTAGCTAGTTTCGCAACAGTCACGCTAGCCCACTGACCAATCAAGCCGCACGTTAATGCTGACGTACTTGTAGGCCAGCTAGAAGGCTCTGGCACGTCAAAGAATACGCCCAAATGTCAAACTAAAGATCTGATTGGTTGAAGACTATGACAATCAACAATATCATCCCCATTTACTTAAACTGCAAAGGGATTCACTTGTAATTCTGCAGGCCTCCAGGCAGATTGCTTTTACCTAGAGACAGCGTAGAGGCAAAATCTGATTGGATAAAAGCTCTACTTAAAACAAGCTGTGCTGGAAGCAGGGCAACTGAGGAAGACAGTAGCTGTGCAATGAGATAATAAGCTAATGGGAAAAAATATTTAGAATACATGTAGTGTATTTGTGAAAAATGATTAAATTATAAAATAGCTATAACTTTGGGATTCCGTCAGTACCTAGGCCAGCGGAGAAGGCTTTGCTGGCCCTGACGGCCCACCACTGATGAGGACACATAAAGTGTGTTTGTTGTAAAAACTTCTTAAAACTGCAACTGAATATCGGAAGAATCAATGAACAAAACACAAGATTGCTTGCAAGATCGCTGGATTTGACTTACTTAAAACTGACAGCTGATTTCAATTGTGGTGTAAAATGACCTCCACGTACCAGTCCTACTGTGCCTGTTACAGTAGATATGATCAGAATCTACCATTGTGTTTCCATTCAGCTGACATCCATTGCCAAACAATTTTCCCCTTGAGTACAGTGATTGATGATGTTGTTATTTTATCCTGATCGTTTCCTCACTGAAATTTTTTGCTGAGGTCTCATCATTCACAAAGTTTCCTGCTTAAATATAGAACCTTATCTTACCAAAATATGCCATCTCTTTCCCCTTTCCGCCTCTCTTTAAGTGTCTATCACTCCTCTTATTTTCTCCTTTTGACTTCCCTGTAAACCCCATCGACTGTCCTTATTCGCTTACCTCACATTAACTATACATTTTGTAGTATTTATTTTAATCAGTTACCCTTCTCTTAACCCCCTTTCCTTTGTGAAAAAAAAATGTCAGACCAATGTTAGTGCCTTGAATAAGTTAATTTTTGTTTCATTAATGCTGTTTTTTCTTTCACTTTTCCTCTTGGTTTAGCTTTTGTGAAATGTTTGTTGTGTTTGTACTGGTGTCTCAGAAAAATCATCCTTAAAAATAAGTCTTGCTCTTAATGGAAAAAAACCCAGGGGAAATAAAGCCTATTCCCCTACCTCCTTTTGTGTTTAGGACACTATCCGCAATCCATCTGTGATGGATTTTATTGACAGGAGTCTAGAGGAGGCCCTGTTCTCCTCCAAACACATCCTCAACTTCCTGTACAATGGCTCACCAGAGGACCGTCCGGCCGACGTGCCTGATTTTGACTGGCAAGACATCTTCAACCTCACTGACCGGTTCATTCGGATGCTCAACCAATATGGGGATGTGAGTAAAACACATCTATCGTTTTAGCATTTCCTTGTCTTGCAGTAGGCATTACTTGCCTCTTTAAAATAACGCTACCTAGATTTTGAGGAATGTGTCAGAATGCAGAATCATACCGGCTCCACATTTCCAGATGAGAATAAGGTGTCAGGATTGTTTTTGCCAACTTCTCCCATTGGGCTCTGAAGGCAAGAATGTGGGCTGTTTTTCCACATTTCACTCCACCTGAGATGTCAAGATTTAGGACAGGCCTATTCATGAAATAATCCAATGAAGCCAAGTCTTGTCACTTGTTGATTTCAATACCCTGGTTGGCTAACCACTATGTGCTCAATACAAGTCTTGATGTTATGTAAGCATTTAGATGAGCTGTCTTCGGGCTCTGCAATTTGTCTGCCCGCTCAGAGACTGTGAAATCTACCCAGGTGGGCGAGAGCCATAGCAGCAAACTAGCTGTCGAGTCTCTTTTGTTTGCTGATGGAGTGGAGGATTAAAAAAAACAACAGAAAAACATCATACACCTTCTTTTGTGAGTGCCCTCCACATTTAGTGGACCAATGCATTTGAAACAAAGTTTAAATCACTCCTTTCCTTGTGGAGGCTAATCGGGATGAGGGGCCTATCACACTGGGGGGTGACATGGGGGGCACCTTGGGGCATTGCTGGGTGGATGGTTGGTGCTCTTTGTTTTTGTCCAAGTTGAAGCTTACAGCACTTGAGTGTGACAGGGAGAGTGGGAACGATTGAGGCCGATTAGCTACAGCTGTCACTCCAACCACCATCCATTATAAAGCGACAACAATGACCGTGGGCTTGATGGCTGGTTGGCTGCACGTTGGTGGTATGCATGCGTAACACACCACACAGTGGGGCTGCAGTGTTAGTAGGTGAATGCTTGGGCAAATTAAGGGGCAGTGTTTGAGATTTGAATAATTAGTTGGGTGTGTTTAGTGTATATCGTGTCTGTGAATGCATATATGCATGCATTTTGGATGCATGTCTGTTTTTTCAAAGCAAATGTGTGTTTTGGTTTTGGTGGGTATTTGTCCATGGAATCTCAAGGGTGAATTGTTGTTTGGAGTGTTTCTTTTTGGATTACGGCCCTCCCTATTTGCATTAGGCTACAGTGAATAGCTATATCAGACACACTTTGCAGGAAAGAGACAACCACTGCTGAAGTTTCTTTGCAAATGTGGATTTGGAGTGTAGATCACAGTGACTCGAGCCAACACTGGCAGTTCTCAGCGTTTCACCTTTTTAGCCACGCTAGCAGCATTCCGCTATCGATGGAAACGTTAGTCCACCACTCTAATAGAGACTTTAATATATCTAACTATTAAATAGATTGCCATTTAATTTTGTACAAACATTCGTGGTTCCCAGATAATGAATCCATGAAGACTTTAGTGATCCCCTGAACTTTCTGTACCACCACCAGCAAGTCAATTTCCACTTATCATATATTTCAACATCTTGATGGATGTATGTGCACAGACATTTCTAGGCATTCATATTATTTCTATTGACTTTAGTGTTCTTGAAATATTTTGCCAACTGTTGGATGCATAAATAATATAAAATCTGGTACACGGTTAGCATTGTCATTATCAGTTTGTTATCATGCTGAAGTAGCATTTAGCTCACAGCACCTCGGTGCCTACAATAAGTGCAGCCTCACAAAGGTGCTAGCATGTCTGTTAAGACAATTCACAATGACCGATGGTTTAGCTAAATTCTACAACCAAAGAATTGACCACTGAGGGCATTTTGTGGTCTTCTTTCTGAGTACTTTTTGTGGAAGAAACTCTTGTTTCACATGTAATCATATCAGTTTACAGTTAATACTGTACATTTTCAAAAGTCAATTTACTTGTTATACGTTTGATTTATCAAGGTTAGGCATGTTTCTAAAAATCCTTAAAAAGTCCTTTTGATTGCTGGATTGTTGACCTTCATGTCTACAATTTTGATACAGTGTATGTAAAACTCAAGTAAGTGATCTAAAGGGAAACTGATTTTGTGTTCTTTTTAAGTAAAATCCAATATTCTGTTAAACAGATATGACTGTCTCTGTCTTGTTCCTTCTCCCTCACTCAGTGTGTGCTCCTGGATAAGTTTGTGGCTGTGCCTGACGAAGACACCGTCACTTATTGGGCCTTGGACTTGTTGAAGGACAGCAAGTTCTGGGCAGGTCTTGTCTTTGTAAATATGCACCCTTGGACCACCAATGTCCCACCTCATGTTAAGTTCAAGATCCGTATGGATATTGATGCAGTGGAGCGCACCAATAAGGTCAAAGACAGGTTAGAATCAAAGTCAAATGGAAATGATGGGTTTAGTATAATGATAAGCGTAAAAACTAATTATGTGTGTATTGCTCAGGTATTGGGATCCTGGCCCCAGAGCTGATCCTATGGATGACTTCCGCTATGTTTGGGGCGGCTTTGCTTACCTCCAGGACATAATAGAACATGGGATCATCAAGACTCAGACGGGAAAGGAGTGGCCACTAGGTGTTTACCTACAGCAGATGCCCTACCCTTGTTATGTCGATGATCTGTAAGTGGAGAAGTTGATCATTTAGTCAATTTAAACAAAATTCAATTAGATTTAACAGCCATTGCAGATGTTTTGTTGACTTTCTTCTAGTTCTTGATTTTCAAGGTACAGTCACAACTTAGCATTACGTCACTTAGTAAACTACTCTTTTATAGTGAACCTGATAGATTTTGAGAATCACACATTTCTGGTTCCTCAACTCAGTAACTGTGTCCCTCTCCTTCATCTTATTTCTCCTTCCCCTTCTTTATCCAGCTTCATGCTGACATTGAACCGCTGTTTCCCCATCTTTATGGTACTGGCCTGGGTCTACTCTGTGTCCATGATTGTCAAGAGTATTGTCCTGGAGAAGGAACTCCGGCTGAAGGAGACCATGAAGGCCATGGGGGTCACCAACAGCGTCATCTGGTCCACCTGGTTTATTGACAGCTTCCTTATGATGGGAACTAGCACTGCTCTCCTCACCGCCATCATCATGGTGAGGAAGAATTTTCCAAAAAAGCTTCTAAAAATCCTCATTCCTGCGCCATCTAATTTGTTCCATACAGACACTGTATGTTTGGGCAGAAGACCTGATGCCACTGTAGGTGGAAGACTGATAATGCAAAGTAAACAGTACGTATATGAATGGAGCTCCTAGAGTGCAGGCTATCCTCTACTATGTCCTGTGACATTTCTGATTACCTTCATTTTCACTTAAATTACATTTAGTTGCCATTTTTGCTATACCATTTTGGACTACATTCCATCTTTTGTCAGAAACACCTAATTTTTCTGTGAAGCTAATCAGTCTGTTAAAATAAAAAATTCAGCATGATCATGATAACTATCACCCAGTTTTACTCTGAGGCATTACAAGATCTTTTTCCTTGAACTAATAACGACAGTGGCTTACTGATTGCATACATGTAAATCATTGATGGAAAAACTGTGAATACCATGACATCATGGGAATTATGTCAACAGCTTTGGAGGAATGTACTAGTCAATAATTAACTCCTCTATGTTGTAAGAGTCACAAGTCATCTCTTGTTGCCAGCCAGTGGCTCAACTGACATATTGCTGTAAGATGGGCTATTCTGACCTCTAGCGGACGATAAGTGTTCAGCAATGTTTTAAGTTTACCCAAATAATGTATATTTGTGTATGACCAATATGGTATTTATTAGCCCTGATTTCACATGGCAACTACTTTTACAATGCTGTTAAACATTACAAGGTTTCTATATATTTAAAATAGACTATGAACAAAAATTTGTTTGATTCAAATGATTATGCAAAAGCCATTTGAACACTGTAGATTATTCCACATTGATTGTAAAACATGATTCCCTGGACTGGTATATTTCACTCAGTTTTGTACATAATAATAACAACATATTTCACATATGTTACATTGTCATACAGTGTGGAAAATCTTCTGTTTTGAAAATCAATGTTGAACAACCAATCAGTTATATATGAAGACAACTTTAATGTTTAGTTCCCAACATTAATCCCTATGCCTTCAAATACATCCAGAGTATGTACGTTTGGTATAATTCCTATGCAGATTCAGGGGATTGCAACTGAAAACCCAATTTCTCTCTGTCTCCGGCCTATAGGGAGGAAGGGTACTAAACTACAGCAACGGCGTCATCCTCTTCCTTTTTTTGCTCACCTTCACCACGGCTACCATCATGCAATGCTTCCTCCTCAGTGTCTTCTTCAACCAGGCCAACCTAGCAGCTGCCTGCTGCGGCATCATTTACTTTGCACTTTACCTCCCGCACGTCTTCTGCTTCGCCTGGCAAGACCACATCACCAAGGACATGAAGATCTTGGTGGTGGGTGTCCCATTTCAGCATCTCTCACTATAAAAGGAACATGCTTCAGTTGAAAAAATGTACCAAAAATACCATATATACAGTAATTAATCAATTTCAGCTACAGCACAGGATTTAACTGCTCACAATCTTCAATTCTTGACTCTTCTACGTGTATTATCAAATACAGGAACTGATCTTTGGATTTTACCACAACATTTTAAAACACTACTAATTGTTGTTCCTTAATTGTGTCACAGATTTATTAGATCCCAAGGCATTATACCTATGCCAAAGTCAACACTAAACATGATTTAGAGGCCCATCACACATTCCCACAGTCTAAACTTCTTGGTCATAGTCTTAGATTAAACACAGAATGAATTAATTTTAGGCAGTTGGTAGAAGTACGAGCCTTAAATGTAGAAAAAAGATGAGTTTACCATTGCCTCTCCTCACAGAGTCTGTTGTCCCAAGTGGCGTTTGGCTTTGGGACGGAGTACCTGTCACGGTACGAAGAGCAGGGCCTTGGTCTGCAGTGGGACAACATCCAGACCAGCCCTCTAGAGGGGGACGAGTTCTCCTTTCTCACCTCCATCTGCATGATGGGCCTGGATACTGTGCTGTATGCTGTGCTGGCCTGGTACATGGACAATGTCTTCCCTGGTCAGTGTATAAAAGAAAAATGAACGGTTTGATACTGTTTTGATTCATTTACTGTAGCTCATGTATTATATATTTTTTATTACAGGCCAGTATGGAATTGGTCGACCATTTTATTTCCCCCTCCTGCCCTGTTATTGGCTCAACAGTGTGGCTCCTGCTTCAGGTAAGCTTACTTGCTTACTATTTTTCCTGTTCACGTACTGAGCATAATAAAATATGTATGCTTAGAGGAGAGACTGTTATCTCGTGACATAATTTACCGATATCAATCCTAAGTCAGTTTTAAAATCCTTTATTTGGTCTCCAAAGACAACAGCAAACTGGAGATGAATAAAAAAGGCTTTGATAACCTGACAAACAAAAAACAAGGAGAGCAGCAGAAGCAAGAGGTGGAAAACCAAGATCAGGAAAAAGACCGAGAGAAACCCAAGACTCTGGAAGAGACAGTGTCATGTGATCACCAGGATCAGGGTGAGAGGCTGGTGGAGAACCAGGCTGAGGAGAACCAGATCAAAGACGGTGTGTACAAAGCTGGCTGCATTGTACCCCAGGGTATAATAGATACACAGTTATATCACAATTTCATTATTGCACATTACAGCTGCATTTTATTGCCTATCAGCATCTCTGCTTGATTCTGAAAAAGCAATTACAGCATTCTTCCATATATAATTCATTACATAATGTATTGATTATGTAGATGTAATATCTCTCCAAGCCAACACTTTATCTCACTTGGGATTCAAGCCCTCTCTCTATTTGCTCTCACTTTCCCTCTCTGCCAGTCAGAGTCATTGTGTGGGAACTCAGTGTCCTTGTGTGTGTGTGTTTGCACTTGCTGGTATATGTGAACACACATACTGCTAACTTGTCAGTATCATGCTTAGTTAATAAGTGATTGAAACTTTTCTTTTAACTGTTATGGCATTCCAGTCCCCTGATCACATTTGTGTCTTTCGTAAACATTTGTGAGATCAAATTAGATTTTTTTTTACTTTCACAAAAGGGAAAGAAATATGATATGTAGACGCGATTGTCACTTTTTGCAATATGGTTTGGTTGTGGTCGGTTATCTGGTTGTCTTTGCTTTATGCAGGTCAGCCATTCTTTGAAGCAGAGCCAGCTGACCTGGTGAAGGGTGTCTGTATCCAGAACCTGGTCAAGGTGTTCGGCAGTAGCTCCACACCAGCCGTGGATGGCCTTAGCATCAGCTTTTATGAGAGCCAGATTACTGCCATTCTGGGCCAAAATGGTGCTGGGAAGACCACCACCATGTATGTCACACATATGCATACTCGCACACAATAACTGTAAGAGCTGAACATTTTTAAAGTAGTCTTCATTTACTTCTCTCTTTCTGTCTCCTCATCCTAGGTCCATCTTGACCGGTATGTTCCCTCCCACCTTAGGGACAGCCACCATCTATGGCAAGGACATCCGCACAGACATGGACAACATCCGTCTGTCTCTAGGAATGTGCCCTCAATACAACATCCTTTTTCAGCAGTATGTAACTCTCAACACATTGTGATAAAAAAAACAAAAAGACATGCTTGCTGTGTATCGTTTACACAATTATATTGTTGTAACTGAATTATTATTTCCCCATCTTTCATTTGTTTTCTGTCAGTATGACTGTAGCAGAACATATCCTCTTCTACTCGCTGTTGAAAGGCCGTCCAATAGCAGAGGCCCAGGAGGAAGTGGAGAACATGCTGCAGGATCTGGGTCTTCCCCACAAGAGAGATGAACTGACCCAGAACCTCTCAGGTCTGTAAAGATGCTTCTTCATCAAAACAGTTGCAAAGTACTTTTTTTAAAAGCTGGTGTGCAGGATGCTGGTGTATGAACAGTTGTATGTACAAATGTATTTATGCTTACTACCACACAAACCACACACACAATGATATGAGCGCTGTTAGTACTTTATGATGTTCTAATTCAGGGGGCATGCAGAGGAAGTTATCTGTTGCCTTGGCATTTGTTGGTGGGGCCAAGGTGGTGATCCTGGATGAGCCCACTTCAGGGGTGGACCCCTACTCCAGGCGCTCCATTTGGGACCTGCTGCTCAAATACCGTGCAGGTAAGACTGATCCTTGCTGGCTAGAAGAAGGTATAGAACCCTAATGTCATGGTGCTGTGGAGGCCTTGCCCCCTCAGATAGACACACACACGTGTTTTCCAATCCCAAAAGACAAAAAACGGTTTCAGTTTTTCCTTGAAATCACCAACTTTAACTGTCTTATATTATGCTCTATATGAAATCATTATGCACTGACAGTTAGACGCCAAATGTGTTGTGAGTTGCCATGGACACCATCCATCTTTTAAAAATAGGTTGCAGTTCATAATGCTATTGTGTTATTTGTATTATTTAAAATATTTTCAAAAATTTGTGTTCATTTTTGTCCCATTAACACAATGGTGTATCTGTAATAACTGCCAAACATGTGTAGTTGGCTAAATGGTGTCTGGCAGGAAAATAGATAATTAAGTGAATATCATTTATTAGATATTAGTATGCTTAATGTTCTTACCTTCTAATTATGAATTAGGTGGCATTATCAGGTTTCCTTGCCAACTACTTTTAAACCTTGCATGTAAACCGATTAGAAGAGATCTGGGGTGAAAATAATCATAAACAAAGTAGCAGTGTAGCTTGCCATGCTATATTACATGACATGTAGAGCTGAGATGATGAACAAACCTGACAGGTTTGTCTAGTCAGGCCAAAAATAATTCAACCTGGGTCATGAACTAAACATCGCATCATTGATGACACTGTCGACAACATGTCTGACAGCTCTTCCACGAAACCTGATCTCTAAAAATGTTCTGAACTTAATCTGTTGTACACAATAAAAGACTCTGTCTTAAAATTATGAAAGATGTATTCAGTATAGCAATTATGTCATATATTCTTTGCCCTTCTGAAATTAAGATACCACATTCAGGCCAGCTCAGCTGCCTTTAATCTTGATGGTCTGGATTGAGATAAAAAAGAAAGATTGTCCTAAATCAGAATCATCAAACATCTATCCTTCTTTCATGTGTCTCTATTTACCCATTCCTCATCATCCCTCTCTGTCTCATGTTGCAGGGCGCACAGTGATCATGTCCACCCACCACATGGATGAAGCTGACATGCTCAGTGACAGGGTGGCTATCATGTCTCAGGGCCGCCTCTACTGCTGCGGTTCCCCCATCTTTCTCAAGAACTGTTTTGGCGCTGGCTTCTACCTCACTCTTGTACGACGAATAAAAGACAATACTCCAAAGGTGCGAGCCTGGAGCTTTGTGTGTGCTTTTGTGCATTAGGTTTTAAATGGTCCAGAGTGGTAGCTTTAGAAGTGGAATGATGAATTTGGGTTGAAGATGTAGTTATTATAGTGCTAGAATGTAATTCTTATCTGGCTAGAAGAGTATATGAAACAGCATTTAGTGATTTGTATGTTAATGAGTCCAGAAATACAGGAGTATATACAATATATTATGGTTTCTGATAACATTTTGTCCTGCAGGCCAGCTGTGATTGTACAGATGATTGCTCCTGTACATGTTCAAAGTGTTCAAAGTTTAAAGTGGACCAGGAAGAGAGCCAGCCTCAAGACAGACAGATGGATGGTAGGTTCCATTATTTTGTTATTGTAATTTTAGAGAACACTGTGTTATGCCAAGTTCATGTCAATCTCCTTAAACCTATTTTTAGTCTTGTCAACTTGCAATAGAGCACAAATCCTTTGTCTCTTTTGCACTGGATTGTAGTCAGTCTACTTACTGTAGCTGTTGCCATCATACCTAACACCCTACTGACTGTACTCAATGTACTACTGTAGACCTTTTAAAGGTCAACATCAGTTTTGCGCAACCAATGCTGTATTGTTTTTGCTGCTTTGTCTGTCAAAGCACTTTGTGAACTCTCTTTTTAAAGGTGCTATTGAAATAAAGTTATTATAATTATTATTATTAATAATGTAATGCGTTTTTCTTCATTCACTGCTGTGATTTTGGACACTTAATTTTCTCACACCACATTTTTACTCGTCACCTGTCAGTTGTCAGATATTCTGTTTTCTTAGTTGCATCTTTTTACTAATAGTGTTGGTGCGGCCTGCTTAACATTTTCATTATAAGAGAGGTAAAGGGCAGGCAATAAGATATTAAACTAAACAATCAAAGCCATTAATGTGTGATGGAAGTTGAAGTTAAGCAAAATCATTTCCCACCTCTCATCTTCAGGTAACATGGAAAACATCACAGCCCTGATCCACCATCACGTGCCAGAGGCTCGTCTCATCGAGGCCATTGGCCAGGAGCTGACCTACTTGCTGCCAAACCGAAACTTCCAGCCCAGGGCCTACGCTAGCCTCTTCAGGGAGCTGGAGGAAACCCTGGTGGACATTGGCCTCAGCAGCTTTGGTGTGTCTGACACATCGCTGGAGGAGGTGCATGAAAATAATAACAAATGAAATGGGAGCAGCTGTAGTAATCACACTGCGTTGTATTTAAAAACTACATGCAATTGTGATTCATTAGGAAAATGAAAAAAGGTTATTTGTTTATAAATGTACACTTTAGTCCCAGGAATAAAAAAAACGAGGCAATAGATCAAACTGACAATTACTGCCCCTGAATAACACAGATTATGATTTATATTACGAATACACACCATTATGTATTTTTTCTGCTAAACGGCAATTTGATAGCAAGGAGAGTTTTATTGGGACAATCTGTCATACAGACTCTTCCTGACATTCACCTTTACAGTGATTAGGTTCCGTTACATGAGGCTATGTAGTGAAGAGCATCTGTTAATCTTGGATCCTGACAACTAAAATAAGCTATTTCTTTGTAGATTTTCCTAAAGGTCACTGGTAATGGGAATGCAACTAACAGGAAATGTATACCAGGTAAAAAAAAAAAAAATCTTCAAAGTTTTTGTAGCACTTTTCCTTAAGTTGTCTTTCTCGTGCTGTTGACTTGTGTGTCTGAATGTATAGGTGTAGCTCTCGTAGCCCCCTAATGTGGACTACATCCTTTGTTTTCCATTCTCTAACTTTCTTAGACAAGAAATCATTGCGACAGATCTGTCGAGCTAGTCTCTGTGGATTCAACAGAGTGGCAGTTGATATGGAACCACCAAAAGGTGACATTCAGCTTTTAGCTAACAGCTCTGGACAAATGGCTGTTGTGGGAAAAGCAAATTGATTTATGTGATTTAAGAAGGTTTACAGAACATAATGTATCATAAAATGAAACCATTAAACCTTCCTTCGTTGAAAAACAAGAATAAGTGAAGGTCAACTTAGAAGTTGACACTTTTGCAAATGCCCTCTAAATTCAACTTGCAAGTGTTAGATGAGAAGATTGATACCACTCACATGTCTTTCCAGTAAATATGAGGATACAGCCAGTAGCTGGTTAGTTTAGCCACCGACTGTTAGCTGGTATAGTTATTTCCTTAATCTCTGCATAAAACAGTTTGTGTATTGTAAAGTTATTATTCCCAAAAAAACGCACCCTGTAAAGGTACAACATAACGTTTCTGCACTTCTTTTCTTGTTGTTGAATGTATTTAACAAGCGCAATATAACAAAATGAGTAAGAGCTGCTAGCAGGCAGTTTTTTGGGATTACCTTTCGATAGAGCAAGGCTCGCTGTTTTCTCCTGTTTCCAGTCTTTGTGCTAAGCTAAGATAACCGACTGATGGCTCTAGCTTCATATCTATTGTACAAACACAATGTGCAATCAATCTTTTCATCGAACCCACCGCAAGAAAATGAATATTTCCCAAAATGTCAAACTATTGCTTTATACATTCTTTAATTCATTCCTGAAAACATGTTTTGGCAAATGTGTTTTTCCTGACAACAGTGTAATGCAGATAACTTATGCTTGGTGATGTAGGCTATTCATCATAAATATATATTTTGTTCCGGAGCTTTCACTAGCACACTAGTAACATGTTAAGATGATGAACCACATCCCTGATGCTAGTAGAACACTGCTGGTAAATGCTTGTTGATCACTATTCACAGAAGTCGTGCTTGGCTTGCTGGCTGGCCTATTTAATATAGCATGTACACTCCCTGTGCTAGTAAGACTGTGCAACCTGACTTGAGCTCTATATTCCAGAGACAGATGGGGCTTTGCACACCAATGGCCAGGGCCCGTGTGATGTCCCAGAAGGTACTGCAGGCAGGGGATCCCACCAGGTCAGAGGCCTGTGTCTCACCATCAAACAGTTCTTTGCTCTGCTGATCAAGAGGTTGCATCACGCAACACGCTCCTACAAAGACTTCTTTGCCCAGGTAACCTTGCTATAATTGATCAAACTAATTAATCTAATGCAGCACTGTAAATAATTTTGATAGCATTTCATGTTTTAAGAGTTGCTATATGGGATGTTGTACTTGTATTTACTGGAATAAGATCTAAATTTGAAAAATAGGCTGGTAATGGGGTATACGCATAGTTACTTGCTGCATTATATTGCTATTCAGTTTGAGTTGAATATCCAACTACCAGGGCCTTGATCCTAATCAGAGTTGCATATTTTGTCTGTTTTTTAAATGGCGGTTATGTATCTGTCGTCGGTAGATTGTGCTACCAGCCAGTTTTGTTTTCCTGGCACTGACCTTCACGCTGATCGTTCCACCTTTCGGAGAGTATCAAAGTCTGACTCTCAGTCCCTGGATGTATGGGAGACAGTATACCTTCTTCAGGTGGGAATAATGGACATGAGGTCACCTAGCACTATTTAGCTGTTATGAGGAGACTTGCCAATTTATTGAGATCAGTACAATACTTTCTATTGAATTGGACAAAAATGTTTCCAGATACACCTTCTGATTTTGTCCATTGCAGTAATGAGCGTCCTACGGATGCTCAGATGAGATACTTTGGTGAGGTGCTGTTGAACAAGCCTGGCTTTGGAACACGTTGCTTGGCGGATGAACCACTGGAGTGAGTATCCCTCATAACTTTAGATCATTTTTTACCCAGACTATGCTCTTTGCTGTCTTGTTGAACTACATCAGTCATTTTCTCCCACTGGTAGAGATTTCCCATGTAACAACATCACCACGGAGTGGGAGATGCCCCTGGTAAATCCTGTCCTAATAGATATGCTGGCCAGCCCAAAATGGAACTTCCTCCGACCATCTCCAAACTGTCAGTGCAGCACACCCAGGAAACTCACCATGCTCCCCGTGTGTCCTGCAGGAGCTGGAGGCCTGCCACCTCCACAGGTTGGCTCACTAATATTGAAAACGGCCACAATAAACGTATATACACACACACACACACACACACACACACCATCAACCCTCACCGTGCATTATTACATTCTGTATTGTGCATTGAACATCTGTATCAGAAATCATACATTTGGAGGTCCACCATTGCTGATGAGTTTCTCATATTAAATATACACTGTGCGTTATTTGGTGTATTAGAGGATCCAGTCAACAGGAGATGTTCTCATGGACCTAACGGGCAGAAACATCTCTGACTACCTGGTGAAGACCTACCCCAGCCTCATCAGAACCAGGTATGAGATTCTGCGCACCGATTCAAAAGGAAGAACTTACACTCTTGTCCAAAAAGTAAATACTGAATGCAAACTGAGATGAAATGCATGTTACTTTATCAAAAATCACAGATTTACTATACATTCTCTCCTCCATATGGATCTTAACTTTTAGAATGTTGAAATAAATTATTGTTGCATAATAAGAGAAAAACTACAATTCTATGACACAACGGTTTATCCAAGATGTTTACATGTAACAAAGAAATGTACAGTATTGTTAATGTAAATGTACAAAAGTCTTCATTTTAGTAGTTAAAGTATTTTTGTAAAGTTGAAATATTTATGTCTTTCAGCTTGAAGAGCAAATATTGGGTGAACGAACAAAGGTAATTTCACGTTTTTATCTAGCTTTATTGTCGGATTACAGTTGGGTCCAAATAGGGCTATTTTATAAGCATTTTAAAATATATTACATGGACGGATGTGTTGTGTGGTGGTGCAGTGCTCCCTCCAGTGGTTGTTATGGTCTGGTACAGCTTTGGGCTTGAGTAGCTGTAGCTGTAGATGTCAGCAGGGTTTTCTCTGTGATGTCCAGGTATGGAGGTATATCAGTGGGAGGACGCCTTCCTGTTTTAGAGCTGCAGCCAAAGACCATCCAGGATCTAGCAGCACAGCTCGGACGACTGCTCAATGTTACTGGGGTATGGCTTTAAAATGCAAAATGATGTGTATGCTTATGTCTTTGTGCACTTTTATCCTAGTCTCTCTGTGTTCATCACATGGCTTTTCTGTGATTTGTTTTTGGAATTGGGCCTTCAATTGTTGGTTGCAGGGCAATTACTCCAAACAAACGCTGAAGGACATAGGGGCATTCCTCCAGTACATGGAGACTCAAGACAGTGTCAAGGTCAGTCCAATAAAGCCTCACCATCAGGATGAAACCTTCATCTCTGTGATCCATCTGCCTCATTGACTGTTCATCATTTTCTCAAAAGTAAATGCTATAGTTAATGTCTGTGTTATTAACATCATACATTTATTTCATCTTTCAACAGGTTTGGTACAACAATAAGGGCTGGCATGCCATGGTTTCTTTCATGAACGTGGCCAACAACGCCATCCTCCGTACAAACCTGCCCAAAGGAGCTAACCTGGACGAATATGGAATCACTGCCATCAACCACCCTCTCAACCTCACCAAGGAGCAGCTCTCTGAGATCACTGTGTGAGTGACCAATGGCTGGACATGTATCCAATTACATTTCAAAGTCTGAAACTTTTCCAGGAGATTGCAAGGAAAAGTAAGGAGTTTCTAATAAGTAGTGTCACATGGGTGTGACACCTAGATTAGCTCAGAGTGACCCAGTCAGTTTTTTTTTTAAATTTTCCTCTGTCCTTTCCCCAGCCTGACCACCTCAGTGGATGCAGTGGTGGCCATCTGTGTCATCTTTGCCATGTCCTTCGTTCCAGCCAGCTTTGTCCTCTATTTAATTCAGGAGAGGGTCACCCAGGCCAAACACCTGCAGTTTGTCAGTGGTGTCAGTCCATTGGTTTACTGGATGGCCAACTTTCTCTGGGACATGGTACAGTGACCCTATTACATGAAACAATGATGTTTATAAGAACAACCAAGGTAAAGACACCCACATGTCAAAAGGCTTTCTGCTCTTCATGAGCATTGTTTTTATTGTTGTTTCTCCAGTTGAATTACTCCATCAGTGCAGCGATGGTGGTGGAAATATTCATCTTTTTTGATAAGAAGTGCTACACCTCTCCAACCAACCTCCAACCACTTATTTCCCTGCTTATGCTTTATGGGTAGGTATTTGTCTTTCTAAAGCTCTAACTGTATTTGTTCAGGCAAACGGATGTACAATGGGGCCAAACTATAAAGCTGAATTAAAATATCCTAGCCTTGCTTCTATGTTTACACTGTCGATAACCTTTGCCAATAAATATTGCATATTTTGTGCCAATATGCAATATTTTCACATTCTTGTCATTTAGAAAAGCAACATAATTAAATGTCTGTAAGCTCCAGCATTTTCCTCTGTTAGCTTTGCTGGTTCTGTTCTATTTTGAAATATTGTGGAAAATCAAGAACAAATGATCTTTCCATTTAAATGAAATTTAAAGCTGAATGCTTGAATTGATTCTACAACAACTGGCTGATTTTTCACTAATGAGGTAATACAGGGTTTACTACCCTTTTTCTTTCTGTTCCCACAACGATCAGTTGTTTGACTGGCTTGATTGGTTCTGGACACATGGATATTTTCAGATGCCTCTCTTAAACACATATTTTTCACCATCCAGCCTTACTAATGTGAGCTACTGTCATCACCGGATTATTGTTACACTCCAGTGGGTCATGTTTACACCAAAGCTCACGATAGCTACCGACACACCCAGCCCAGTGCCTGCAACAGTCAAAATATCAGCTTTGCTATATGCTATAAAATCTATACTTTTACACTGCACATGCATATGTATACATATTACAAAATGTGCATCCTGTTTTTCTTTATTTCTTTTACAGTAATGCTCAAAGCTGGTTTGCAAAAAACAAGTGTGTCTAGTATAACATTGTGTAAGGAATCACTGGTGTCTGGTGATCATGACGTTCATTGTGCTTAACTGATGCTCTTTTTGATCTCTTTCTCTTTTAGATGGTCTGTGACACCCATGATGTACCCCATGTCCTTCATATTCAGTGTCCCCAGCACAGCCTACGTCTCTTTGTCATGTATCAACCTCTTCATTGGCATCAACAGCAGTGCCCTCACCTTCATCCTGGACCTTTTTGAGAGCACCACAGTAAGACCACAGGGCGTGTCTCTGTAAATCCCATCTCCCATGCCTCTTGCATATCACCACATCATCCTAATTTGGATTTCTGTTCAGGCTCTGTACAAGTTGAACCAGCTGTTAAAGGCTGTGCTGCTCATCTTCCCCCATTACTGCCTGGGCCGAGGTCTCATAGACATGGCCATGAACCAGGCTGTTACTGATATCTACGCTCGTTTTGGTAAGTACACACAGCTACTTTTACACCTCACAGACCAGCCTCCAGCTGTCCGCCACCATCTCAACACTCTGAATGAATGTTGGGTCACTGGCTGCATCACAAATCTGATTGCTTACAACTGCAGAGTTGTCACACTCAAGACTCCACTTTTGCACCAAACGCTCTGCAACAGATTATGTAACAGTGAAGAATAACTCTCGGAAGTTGAAAGGACTAGATATGAATTAATACAATACAATTACAATCACCAATTTGTTATATATTCAAGATAAACTATTCTAAGATTGTATTGAAACTTCATTATGTAAATGAAAAAGTGTGAAAGCGTGACTGAAAGGTATGTTATGTGTTTCATCAGGTGAGGACTACAGTCCAGACCCCTATAACTGGAACTTTATTGGGAAGAACCTATTTTGCATGGCTGTTGAGGGATTTGTCTATTTCATCCTAAACATTTTGTTCCAGTATCGCTTCTTCATGGATCACTGGTAAGTGTAGTAGTGCTTGGATTAAGAAACAAAATTTGCCAGATGTACTTAAGTAATTGCTCCTTAAAAATTACAATGTGTGTAATACAATTCCAAGATAACACATTCTAATTGTGATGTGACTGCTGCATAGAATGACTTGAAGTTGATTCACTGAATTTTAATTCTTCTATTGGCAGGATATCAGATCGCCCAAAGCCTCCTATTGTGGACGAAGATGTAGATGTGGCAGAGGAAAGAGAGCGACTCCATAGGAGTGAAAAAACAAATGACATTTTACGCATTCGAGACCTATCCAAGGTGAGACATTTGTCTTTGGACAAAATGCTAAAATTGATGATCAAAAAAAAGATTTCACACCAAAGAATATACTTGCATTTTTGTTTTCATCTCGCCTTACTAGACATACATAGGAACAATCATCCCTGCAGTGGACCAAATCTGTGTTGCAGTATCACCTGGAGAGGTTTGCGTGGTTAAACCGATGCAATTTACTCCACAGAGGAAGCATTCTGGTCACTTCATTGTTCATCTATCATGTTTTCTCTCTTAACCCTCTGCAGTGTTTTGGTCTACTTGGGGTGAATGGAGCAGGGAAGACCACAACATTTAAAATGTTGACTGGAGACATTGATGTCACCTCAGGAGCCGCATCAGTTGCTGGTCACAGGTTAGTAATATATTATTTTTACATATAGCAACTAACAAATATGTAATTTGATAGACATTTTGATACTTGTAATCAGCATTCTCTTTGTTTACTGCAAGTGTTTCCCCCTAAATCTTCAGCATTTTATCCAACATCCTGGATGTCCACCAGAACATGGGATACTGCCCACAGTTTGATGCCATAGATGAGCTGCTGACAGGTAGAGAACATCTGCACCTCTACGCCCGCCTCCGTGGAGTTCCTGAGTCGGAGATCAGCCAGGTGAGATGCAGCTTTTGCCAGGATATAACAGTTGTACAGAGCACTGTGAAATGATTAATGTGATGACTGTATCTTATATAGTATATATAATGTTTTTGTGTAAAATTAACACAATCCACGAGCCTAACTTGTTAACTATTGGGCACCCCTTGTGATTATGTAAATTAAAAAAGAAAGACGAATACAACAGGTGATATTTTTATTTGCATTGCAGACAGAGTAAAGTAGCACATCCTTTCACTGTAAGCATTAAGAAAAAAGTAGCCGGTCTGATAAAGAGAGGAGCGTAGGGGCACATTAAAGCAGCAATATAATTTCAATAATGCCAAGATTTGGACAGAGGAGAGATACCAGCAATCGGCCATTATGATCAGCTAGTCATAATGTAATACTGTCGTTCAAAGAACGCAACAAGTCCTGGTAGAAACCCTGTGCATTTGGAAACTAGATAGTGTGCATAGTGTCGTCTAAATCCATAAATCTGACACATTTGGTTTGTGCAACAGGAGGCACTTACAGTATCCTCCTCATGCTCAGGTTGCAGAGTGGGCCATCCGGAAGCTGGGTCTGTCAGAGTATGTAGGCCAAAGTGCTGGAACCTACAGTGGAGGCAACAGGAGGAAACTCTCCACAGCCATCGCCATGATAGGCTGCCCTGCACTGGTGCTGCTGGTGAGGCGCACCCTTATGACAGTGCTTGGTTTGGATTAGAGGTTTAGGATGGGGAACGGGGATAGGTGATAGACAAGATGCTAAGTGTTTCTGTGTGTAAGTTAATGTATTTGTTGTTACTATTACTGTGTATTAGGATGAGCCCACAACAGGTATGGACCCTCTGTCCAGACGCTTTCTGTGGAACTCTATCATGAGTGTTATCCAGGATAGGCGAGCTGTGGTTCTCACCTCACACAGGTAAACTCTCTGGTGTGGGTGTTTGACTGTGTGTGTGTGTATGCAAATTTATGAGCTCTAATTTCGCCATCTGTCTTTACAGTATGGAGGAATGTGAGGCGCTGTGTACCCGCTTAGCAATTATGGTTAATGGATCCTTTAAGTGTTTGGGAAGCATTCAGCACCTTAAGTACAAGTAAGTGATTTTACTTCATCCCATATCACGTATCACATTTCTAAATATATTTAAATTTCTGTAACATTCATGTAACAATTAAACACAAATCCAATCATATTAGCATTCTACGAAATTGCCGATTTTAGATTTTTTCTTTTCTCTCACATCGATGTTAACGTAGGTTTGGTGATGGCTACGTGGTGACCATGAAGATCAGGGCAGCTAAGCCCGGGTGTGCTCCAGATCTGAACCCTGCCGAAGCCTTCATGGAGAGCACCTTCCCTGGCTGCATCCAGAGAGAGAAACACTACAACACTCTACAGTACAAGATCTCCTCCTCCTCCCTCGGGAGGGTCTTTCAAATGGTCCTTGCTAACAAAGACAAACTCAAGATAGAGGACTACTCAGTGTCACAAACCACCCTTGACCAGGTAAATACATATAGGAAACCATGACGAATTATGAAATGGGAATTGAACAGGGGTTTACATTTATTCCTTTCACACTTCTTTCAGGATGATCAGATGGCTCAGTTTAAAACCAGTCAAATTAGTCAAATTGTGAATAACTCACTATTTCTTTACTTTTAGCCGGGCTAACCTGGCTCTACGCATTTAGCTGAAACACAGCTATGCTGAAATACAGCCTCACAGATCCACTTGCCTTATATGTCATTCCATTTGTTTTTTGATTAGCTCTTTTACGAGATAGATATTGAGAATTTCTCATTATACGTCATCTTTCAACTTAGTTCAAACAAATCTTGCTACGTCGGCAACAGCTGTGGCCGGAAGCATTATGTTTTAGGGTTGTCTGTCCGGTCTTCTCACGTCAACATAATATCTGAGAAATGCCTCAGTGGAACTTCTTCAAATTTGGCACAAACATCCACCTGGACTCAAGGATGAACTGATTACATTTGGTTGGTCAAAGGCCACTGTGAAGCCAAACAACTAAAGTAAACAAAGGCTTTGAATAACTTTGAATAATTCTCACTGAAGCTTCAAAGCCCTCAATATGGTATTAGGTACAGTCCTATAGTTATGTCATAAAATACCAATTTAAAGTATCATAATACTGTCATACTATATTTGATGTTATCAAATTGTTAATAATGTTAATGTAAATAAATATAAAAAATCATAAAAAAGTCATAGTATAGTATTTCATAAAAAATGTCATAATATAGTATATCATGCAAATATTATAGTATAGCTTGATCCTAATGTTTCTCTGTACTTACTTGTAGGTTTTTGTGAATTTTGCCAAGCAACAGTCAAGAGAGGATGACACCATTGTCTTGCATCCAAAAGCTGCTGGAGCACAGCGATATATTGAAGCCACACCCTTCAAGTCTTTGGAGAAGTGAACGTATCTCAATGAGCCCAATTGGAAGACTTTCTTTGGTTTTCAATTCATTTTAGAAGCCGCTCTGTTGAAAGAATGCGCCCTACGCGGTATGTATGTGTGCTTCCAAGGACTGAAAGTTAGTTGGCAAAACTTTCTCCTCAAATGAAACAAAGTAGAAGATTCTCTACAGTGTCATCATGATGTCCTGCCTGGTAGAGACAAGCGACTGGTGCATGATCAGTTTGGGGATCCTAAAAACCCAGAGGATGAACAGGTTTTCTTATCTGCATTTGGACGAGCCTTTGGAATGGGCCAGTCTTTGTTGATCTATTGTGTGGTGTTAGGCCTTGAAAGGCAGTCTGTGAATGAGGCAGCAAATGGGACATGACACATGTCATGTCTGACTGATGATTCGACATGTGGCTCTACTTTTCTAGTAACTGGAGTTAGTGGGCTTTGAATTTAGAAAGTGTGGAGCATTTGTGTGCCTGCTATATGTTCCACGTTCTGCTCACCTTGTAGGCCTTGCAAACTAAATGAAACAGCTTGAGATTTATGACCATGACTTTGATTGATGACATCTCATAAAAGTTAAGAAGGCATAGGTCCTGTGTGTTTTTTGCTTTCAGTTGCCAAGCAAGATAATTTTTGCCTTCTGTAGATGGGTGTAATAAGCACTCAGAGAAGCATAGTCAAAGCACTTTATTGAGGCAGCTTTAGCTGAAGCTTCATAATTCTTACAAAGATGTTCTGCTAGTGCAATACAACTAATGATTTTTACAAAGTCCTCCTGCTATGCAATCATTTTGATATTGTGTGATATTTTCTTGCCAATGTCTTTTCAGTCAATGCCCTTTATTATATATATGTTCAACTTTGATCTGCATTCCACCAACACCTGGTGTCATTGCACAAAAGTGATGTTTCTGAGAGGGGCATCACGTCAAATAAAGTAACATTTTTCCGGACGATGTGGGCCTTTTTTCTTAAGATTTTCTGTTTGATTTCTTTTACAGGAAAATTGCTTGAGATTACTCACATTCACATTTGTACAAAACAGTTTTTGACAGTTTAATAAAACCTGAGATTAGACAGTAAGGGCTGAAGAACAACAGCAATTATCACAGATTATTTGATAAGCCCTCTACACATTAATGACAGAAGTTACACTTCTACAGTATAGTTTCCTTTTCTCTGAAGAACACAATCTGAGATGTATGGTGGCTTAATATTTGCATAATTAAATGTCTGCTTTATCAGTTTACCTCCTGAGAGCTTAAAAGTGATGTTGCACTTTCAATTGGATGCCATGAATTTTAAATTCTAATCTGTTAGATTGCTTGGACAGGCACTTCATTATGACCTAGAGTATGTTTTATTTCTTTCACTTAGCCTGAAAAGTTTATCAGTGCTGTAAGCATTCATAATTGAAAAGAAGTGGCACAACCTGTAGATGAATAAGTCAACTTGCAATGAGAACTATTCACTTGTTTGAATAAGAGTTGCTAAAATGCTGAGGTGCCATTTTCAACCTTAAGTCACGTCCTGAAAAAGCCAAATATAAAACAACATGGTGTAACCAATGTTAACACAAAATAGTCTATGGCAGCATTGAAGATACAGTATATACATATCTAATATCATTAACTTCAAATCACAATGCCAAATCAAACTCCCACGAAGAAACTAAAACCCATTGTTTCAAATAAACAAATGACCCCAGCTATGTTTAAATACTCCAGTATATTGCTACACTATTATCACTCCCATTTCCACTCCTAGTCCTCAGTTTATAGATATAAAAAACTTGCATAATGCTGGCCTCAGCAGCAGCAAACTTCTTTGTTTTAGTGAAAAACACTTGTGGCGAGTGACTATACACGCGGTATATGCTACAATAGTTCCTTTTTTTGATCTCTATCAGAGAATCAGGGGGATAATGGCCATCCGGAGGCTGGGATAGTCCTTGAACTCTCTGCTGTAGGCTCTGTGCTTCCCTTTGGCCCAGATGGTCATCTGAATGAACCCCAGTAATGTGTAAAGCGCCACTGGAATACAAACCATTGAAGTATTAAAACAAACACATTTTGGTGCAGTAAGTGGATTTATATCAACAGAACATAATGTGCTGTACGTACCTGGCAGACACTGGGTCATAATGGAAAAGCCCACCCAAGCTCCAACCTACGGTATGTGTCAAATAAAGAGGCAGGCAGAGAGGTAAACACACAAGTATGGTTGACATTCATTGCCATGATGAATGACTATAAATGCTTTGTATTACCTCATACGTATAATTTGGACAGGATACAAAGAAAAATAGCCATGTGAAGGGGTTCTTTGTTGGCTCAGGAAACCGCCTGCCCCTGGATCCTGAGAAATGGTTTTGTGAAAAATGTATGATTAAGTTAATAATAGAACTTATATAATAACCCATATCCATGTTCCATGATGAATCAACCAAAATAGTGTTGGCATGGAGTACTGAGCAAATGATCAAATGGGAACAAGTGAATGGTTTAAGATGGTTTTAGTAATTTTATCACATCTATACTGATGGATTGGACAATGTCTTCAAAACGTGATGAATTCCTCCTTTAAGTAGTGTGGAAGTAAAACTTACCCTCTCCTCTGAGATTATTAAGAGTCAAGTGAATGGAGAAGTTTCCCAGCTCACACATCTGGATCAGAAATAAGCATTTCACACCTTACTGTCATACATGTGCACTTAATGTAAGTTGGTCCTGAGTGAATACCGCTATACGTACCACAAATATGACTAATGCATAGTTGACTTGTAGTTCTCCATATGCTGTGAAGAGAGATAGACTGGTGTTGAAAAGCTGCAGAAAATTGTGTGTGTGTGTGTGTGCGCGCGCGCGCATGGGTTGACTTACATGGCGGTGTGTAAAGAGGGTGGTTGATATAGTAGGCCAACCAAGCTGAGAAACCCCAGTAATAGACACAATTCTGAGAGAGGAAACAAACAGACGTATGAATATATGAAAAAGAAAAAATAAATATGATGTACAATGAACCTGTCAATTGAACTTAACATGTTCTTACTTTGATACAATTTCTATTTTTTAATTACTAAGACAAACAATAGAAGACCTATAGTAACTCTCCTTATCAGGACACTGCACTGAGACTGTTGTGAGCAGCATTCTGTATCAGAGGTTGTCCTGAGGCTAAAATCAGTACCACAACAGCTTGCATGGGACAGGGAAAAGGGGCTACACATTGAGAAAGAGTTGAGCACATTATCAGAGGCTCTTCTGTTCAAGGGTAGTCATGTCCTCACCCTGACTATTGTCCTGAGAGGCATGGTCCCATGGGAGAAACGATGCACAAAGATAGTCTCTATCAACCTCTTCATATAGTGGAAGGTGTGACAGGCAAAGGCTAGTCTGAGAGACAGAGAGGTGAGGATGAGGTAGGAAGTACAAGTATGTACATTTAACTCAGGCGCTTACATTCTTGTTGTAGTGTGCGACTTCACCACACTATTTTATGCAGCAGATTTAAAAGTTGAAATGAGTAAAGATTAAATTCAAATGATCCATGAGTGACAAAGTGGGTCACTGTTGCAACAACACTTTTGTGATTCAGCAAAGAAAGTGCAACCTACATTAAATAATAGAACACACTGGAATAATAGAAACATGCGCAGCTCGATTCAAGACTACAATATCGAGAATAATTGTAAAAATGACTGAGGAGTTATGATACAGTATAAAAGATGTCAAAACAAACAAAAATGGATGGCAATAGTTAAAACTCCTTTTTTGTAAGGTTTCCTTGAGGTAGGCTACTACAATAAAATGACAAACCCTAAGGGAGAGAGTGTAGATCGATAAGCAAATCAACATGAATAGAAGAGATTGTCCAAACTATCCTGTAACAGCAGCATCAAATATAGATTTTTTTTTCAAAAGTCATATTATCTCCTGCCAGTGTAGATGGTACACTGACAGGAGATAATGCAGTTAGTTGTCAGATGCTGATTTCACTGTACAGAGACCTTTACTCCACAATAGATGTAATTCCATATGTAGTGAAGCATGCAGTAAAAAACACAACATCAAAGACTTAATGAATACTAATTATTCCCCTTTTGAGAATTGGATGAGAAGATTAATAGCAGTTTTATGTCTGTATGATAAATATGAAGCTAGAGCAAGTAGCCAATTAGGTTAGCTTAGCACAACAACTGGAAACAGGGAGAGACAGATACCCTGGCTCTGTGGCTCTATTTAATATGCACAAAAAACTGTTGCGGTTTTATGCTGGTCATGTACCGGACTAGTTGATGGCTAGCCAGGCTAGCTCTTGACCCTTTTTTCCAATCTTTCTGCTAAGCTTAAGCTACGCTAACCAGCTACAAGAGGGGTATCAATCTTCTCATCTGTCCTGACAAGAAAGTGAATTTACATATTTTCTAAACACATGGAACTATTCCTTTAAATGTGGTCATTGTTCGAAAAAATTAAATCCAAGTAGACTTGCCTACTGTCTGCAGGTTGAAACCCACAGCCTGTAAAAACCTGCGCTATAGTTGGAAGTATATTTCTTCCACTTACCTGACAACAGGATGAGGACTGGAGGTAAAGGCATACTTGTATGAGTAAATGCACGGGACTCGAAAATAGAAGAGGAGGTAGGTGAGAAGTGGCCCGATGCACTCTGTAAGAAACACCTGGAAACAAGAGCAGATAGAAAGTTAACACCATACTATCTTACTACTGTGGAGCCAGTATATATACATATTCTCTCCATGACACTTTCCGGGCTCTATACTCTGTACTTTACTGACATTTTTAAACCTTGAGATATCTTGAACCAATGATGAATCACTTGATTGATATAGTCTTGTCATTACAAACAAGAAATCAGCCAGCTGCTCCCAGAATAAACTACCCCAATATATTATGTCAGCCGACTCTAAGTATATAAACTTGCAGTTCCAGACACTGATCTCTTTGTTCAGCTTTCTCGGTACTGTTACATCAGTAATATTTGGGTGTACTCTTCCTACCATGGTCCAACCTAACTGTGGACCAAGATCTCTGAAGTACATCGTGGCAGTAGTCCCAACAGGTAGATTCTGCAAGACTTCCTCGTCTCTGAGTGATTTTTCCTCTAAAAAGAAGGAAGAAAAAAATCCACTGGCAAATATTGTATGTACAAATTCAACTTTAACAGAAATTGTACTATAAATAGTTCTGCTATCTGGTGGAAATCTTTAGTCTTTAGACTATCAAGCTTTGTAGAATTAAGAAATCACCATATTGACAGAATTCCAAAAGCAGTCATACTGAATTTCATTATGAATATGCACATTTAAGCAGTCGAGTGCAAAGCATAGTGGCTTAATAAAGAGTGTTTCTAATGAATGTGTGATCAGTTTTTCAGCACACGTTCTTTCTACCTGCAGCTCACAGGAGCACGGCCACAGATAATATATTGTGCTAATTGGATGGCATTTTTAGAATATCGTCAGGGGGGAACTGGCCCAGATGGCTTTTAACCAAAGTCTGTGCTTTTTATTGACAAGATAACCCTCATAGTCCATTCAAAGCCCTGCAACATTACCTACCTCATGTTAGGTCTCTCTTTATGTACTTAATGGGCTGCATTTGCTTTTGCTGTTTTAATTAGGTTAAAATTAATGAAAAAATTATTAACATCAAGCAGTCTACCTTTTATAGTGAAACTAAAGGAAGAACAGACAGTGTTTCCACGGTAATGGTGGCTATGTAATGATTCGGGGTGCTTTTTAAGGCTTTTATTCCACTCCAGAGTGAAGGTCATTGCAAATGTTATTGAACATTCTGGGTGATTTCATTTCAAAATCTCCCATTCAGTTGATCACATCTAGGTTTTATTCAAGATGTCATCAATATTAGGCTTGTGGAGTCATTAGGCCTGAGATTACATAGGATGCATTTTCTGGTTATTTCAGTAGCTTTGCTGGATCTCTGCTACACTGGTGTATGAAGCTGAACATGTCTCATGACACAAATTGCATCAGTATCACATGACAAAACAGAAGTGCTTTGTCCGATGGGACATATACATTTCTCTAAAAATGCCATTGAATTTCTGCACACCTTTTTCACAGTCAACTCTTTATAGACAACAAAAGCATAACTGTCCCTTGTCCATCTGTATTCTAAACTTAATGCCTGTGCTTACTTCAAATTTGCTCTCTAATGATTATTACAGCTGCATAGAAACATGTTTTGTGTTACACAAGACATTTATAGCTGCGTTTTGCAGAAAAAAAAATCTAACATAATTGCTTTTAAGTCAAAGTATAAACACACTAAAGACTATAAACAAGATCTTGGAATCATGATGCTAAATCACATTATGGGACTACAACAGCATCATATTCCCACACAATAGATTGTCCTATCCTGGTGAAAAGTCTACAGACGAAACATAAACTCTACTCTAGTAGCAAGAACACCTCCCCTTTTATTTTGTACAAAGCATCAAACACTGGATGGTAAATACATGAATGCTGTCTGCATTTTACTGAAACCACCATGAAGTATTTGTGGCTGATGAAGTCCAAATTGTTCAGTATTAAACATAAATAGCTACCACCCACTGCAATTTGGAGCCTAGTTGCCAAGTGCCCCTTCAATGTTATTTATGCGACACTAATACAAACAAATATAGTAAATGATCACAATATGGCTACTTACTGGCATCAAGCATCAGGGCCTGTCTTGCTGGATACCAGTGAGGATCTGAGCAGAACAAAGACATGCGCACGAACGCATACAAACACACACACACACACACACACACACACACACACACACACACACACACACACACACACACACACACACACACACACACAGATACAGGGTTGGATAGAGCTGGCATTGCACACACAGAGTTTGGCCTCAAGCCCAATAATAATTGATCACGACGGAATAACGTTGAGCACTGCTGCTGTGATGGCCTCAGGCTTTGGCAAACATTTGGTGACTTTTCTGACCAGACACACTGGTGACAGAACCACTGCAGGCTTCAGAGGAAGACGTTTTTAAGAAATCGTTCTTAAGAGGGCCTCTCTCTCTCGGGTGGTGTGATATGATATATTGTACGATGATTCACTCAATAGACTGGCAAGTTTGTCAATTTTATCTAAGAACCATATTGAAGTTGTAGTTTAGAGTAAATGTGCAATAAAAAAAACAAAAAACAATACAGTAATATATCAATTCAAATTGATATCTCGGATAATGAGCTAACTTTTCAAATCCGGCAAGTTCTTTACAAGATATTTTTACTGTCACTATCAGGGATCAAGATAAAACATAAGGCCAGCAAAAAACAAAAAACACTGAACAATATATTATAGAACTACACATGAACACTCACATGATTTGTGAAAGAGGCTCTTGATGTCTCCTATTGTTGAATGGGGATCCACCTAAACGGGATACCAAATATTAAACCCTTGTTGTGTTATCACTGAAGCCGAAAACTGTTCCAACTCAAATAGTTTTATTTCAAATTCTAGTGGAGATCACAAGGTTTCCAACAATAGCACATATCTCAGGCTGAAATGTGCAGAAATGTATCTCAAATGATGCCAGAAAACATTAATCTGGGGATGGAATATTTCACTCAGTGTAAACGTAATATAGTTTTATTGAGATTTGCAAACTGATACAGAATATATATTGTCGTAAATTATTTTTCCAACCTTAAGGCTACCCGAGGAGAAACCAAAGGGTAAAAGTGTAGCCATGACAATATGTCAGCATACCTTATCTAAAAAACAAAGCTGCTCTTTGGTCTTGGCATCCAGGACCCTCACCTGAAGAAAACACAAGATGCACCGCCTTTAGAAAGCACAACAGGTAGATTTCACACAAACATTTGAGAGAATTTCATTCACTGAAAATTCAGAATGTGCTAAATAGAATGATGATCTGTATATTCTACATGCCACCTCAGCAACAAAGCCACAGGCAGTAAACGCTTGACTTACTTTCACCTTGCTCTCAGAATAAGTTGTAAAGAGTGGGCCTATCCATTACCGGAAGGCTGGAAATATACATATGTATGTAAAGAAGTTGATTCTATATACATCTCTATCACACAATATATATATATATATATATATACACCTTTGATGGTTTATACAATCACTTTTCTCATAAGCCACACTTTATCTTCTCTTATAAAACCTCCATATTTTCAAACACAAATATTTAATTAAAAATCTATTAATTTTGTCACTTAAGAACATACACGGTTTGAACTACATGGAAACTACATATTGACATATTGACTGACTTTAGATTGCTACTTTTGCAAGAGCAAGCGATAGGGATTGTAGGAAACGTGGTCTCAATTTTAAAAACTCTAAATCAAATCACAGCCCCTATGAATATAATATGGACAATTGAAAAAATAATTGTCCCCTGCATGAAATACTTGTTTCTAAAAGCAATACGATTCCTCACTATTCTCGAATCAACCAAAGAAATATGAATGAAACATGATATTGCTAAGCACAGCTGACACTGTTCTCAGTGGCCCTACTGCCAAATGTGTCCAGTTTCCCTGACCAAGTACAGTAATCTCAATATGAATGATGAGGCTGTTTGAGTCTGGAAGGAAGAAAGGATTTGTGTTGTCCGGCTGCTCTCTTGCACACATCTTTTTCATCTTAATTAGACCATGTCAGTGGTGACGTACAGCATATGCAAGGAGGATGGTGGGTGGCGGCCCACAATTTGCCCTGAAAGCACTCCATACTGTGCTGCCCAGCAGAGCTGTCCTAGCTAAATTGGTTCCCTTACTGGACAGTGTAATAACCCGCTAATGGATACCTAAAGATTTGCTGAGTGCACAGTTGAGAAAGAGAGAATGATAATGGGAGAGAAAGAGCTCTATACCAACTGCTGTTTTGCATTGCAAAAAACACAAGTTTGGTAAGTCATTTAATCTTGTGCCAGGAGTTATTTTACAATATTCATTAATTATTTCTTGATTTTGAAAAATACCCTGCAATGCGCCTATAGATTTATAATACGAGTATGACATCTTGTCACTCTTTGCGGTGTGTGTTCATGCTTTGCAGGATCTGAGCACGGCATGCTGACATCTCAGTAAAGGGCATCCTGGGAGACGGGTTTGTTTTGCTCTCCATCCGCTAACCTTCCCAACTGCATTCTAGAGGCACATGTTGATGCATCTGCGTGTTCCTGGAGAGCATCAAGGGTGTCATTAGGGCTGTGTGCTGTAAAACGGTGTGCACTCGTTTGTGCTGTGCCCTTGTAAATGTGATTATCAGACTCCCTTGGGAACACAGGGCACTGCTGACAGCATATAATATCACAGGTCATACAGAACATGTGTACGTGCTTGTGAGGGTTTTGTGTAGGTGAGGGGGATTTAAAAAATGTTCAAATGCTAAATCCTGAAAAGTTCTTGCCTGTCCACACATGTTCACATTCATTGGAGAGTTCGATGAGAAGATCAGACATGAATGGTATCCATTTTCTCATTTAAACTTGTGAGATCAGACTTTGGAAAAATACTGTAAATCTATATCTTAATCTAAATATTTGCTAATTTGGCATGCAGCCTTTATGTGACAGTTACTGAGAGCATGGCACACATCCCAGAGCATGTTGTAAATTAACTTGAATTGAAAGGCCTCTTGTCTACCTCTCCATTACTAGGCTGCTCATAAGGCCTTGTGAGACAAGACTAAAAGACAATAGATATATCATGAAAAGGCCCCAGCTCAGCTTTGTTTACTCTGACGCAGAAATGTATCCTAAAGCTGCTGAGCAGAGGGATTGCTCTAATATCATTATAAGTCACGATGTTAGCTCGTCACTGTAAGTATCCCTCCATGTGTTGTCTTCAGTGTCTGATCAGATGAGAGTCAACATGTGGTAGTTTGTCAGCTGGACAGGCAGTCATTAACAAAAAACAAAATGAGCAAGTGTCTGCAAATGTCTGAGTTTACCTGACAGAACAGTGTTTGCAAAAAAAACCCCACCTCAATTATAAATGCAACCTTATTAATGATTTCCCAAATTCTGCTTGATCTCCCTACCAAATATTGCTCAAAGTGACTGTCATACTTGAGTGAGGCCTTGTGAAGCAAATTAAGCTCAAACTTTAAATCATCTATCGGAAAGTGGCAATTAAAAGTTTCAGTTCATTTAAATGCATTCTAAGGCACGAAGCTTTATACCTTACATTTAGACTTACCTCAAAAAAGGTGGTCCGGCTCATGGTGGTGGATTATTATTATATCCTCTGTGTACAGGGTGAAAAATGACCTTAAACATCAGTACGCAAACACAACACGCACACAGAGAAACTCATTCCTCACACACATACAGAAGTAGTTCCTCTCCTATCGAGGACAATCCCTGGACTGACCCCTTATTCTTCCCTGCCTCCTTTCCTCTCTCTCTCTCTCTCTCTCTCTCTCTCTCTCTCTCTCTCTCTCTCGATAGTGCAGGGACACAGAATCACTAGAGGCACTCCAGAAACCCTGCACATACTCTCCCCCCTGCTTGTCTTTCCTGCTGCTTCCTGCTGCTTTCTCCTATCTTTTTTTCTGTTTGTATCTTTGGAGAAAAGCACTTGGCAGAGTCCAACTCAGCTCAAGTAAGCAGATACTTACCTGAAATTGAGGCAGCTGAAGATTGGAAGAACAGTAGATGATAGATGACACAAAAGTTTAAAATCTCTTTCGGAACACTACCCCAATAAAAAAGTGCACTAACACAAGTGAAGCAAATAGATTCCTTGATTAAATCCACTTGTGAAAAATGCAAAAAAACCAAACATTTAATATATTTGTCAATTGCATTAATGTAATCCTGGACCGTGAACCACCTTCATCCTCAGCTGCAGTGCTTAGTTGTGTCAGCAGAAGATGAGCCCACCAGGGCTGGACTGAGCATTAAAATACCCTACACAAGGGAGGTAGAACTACTGGGGGTCAAACTGTACTCCGCATATCTAAAAGGGAAATGTATACTTTGCATAAGCATGCATGAAGTTAAAGTTGCAGTATGCAGTTCATGAAAGACGGTGAACTGAGCTGTAAACAACAAGGACATCAATTTTCTTATATTAACAGGATTACAAGACTGAAGTCTGTGGCTCATGAGAAGGCACTCAGGGAATTTAATGATAAGCTGACCATTAGCGTTTAATAATCCTGTCATGGGAGTCACCTAAAACTCTATAATTTACTTTCTATGGTTATCATGAATACTGCAAAATTGATGGAAATTTGCCTACTATCATTTGCGATCCATTGTTGTGCAACATGAACCCGATAGCATTCTTCTTTGTTCTTTAGTGCTCAGTTGTTCCTTTAATGTAGTTTTGAGAAGCAGGTGTTTCTAACACATCCGCACATTGTATTTGGACACTCTAGTTCATGTTTTCTTCTGTCTTTGTAAAATTTAAGAAATGGGAGAAAGCCTGCTGGTGTTTTGTGTACCTCAGGGTGGATCACATATCCCATAATTTCTCATTCCAGCGATGACCCTCTGTGTTGGTTTTATTTCTACTGTTTTCTCATGTGTGTAGCGTTTCACCTTGAAAGCGAGCATTTAGTAATAGATTGTGTGGGTTTAGCTTTTTTTTTAGCAGGTTTAACAGGAGCTTATTATACTTGCTATTTGATGCAATGTGTTCAATACATTTTTTGTTTAGACTGAATAAAAGAAGAGGTGGGATTTGTAGCCTACGATTGCACTTGGGATAGATGCATAACTGATGGTTCTTCAATGTGAGAGACTACAGTACATTTTCAGTCGCCTCTATCTCCATTTCAGGGCATTTAACTTAAGAAAGGTACAAGCTTTATCAGCTTAATGCACATTTGGACTTTACTTTGAGGCCACCCAAAACAGTGAGGGTGACAACAAGATGATTGTTACAGTGAAACAACTTTAAGTGTCTGTTCTAAACATAGTGTGTGTGTATACACAGCTAGAACCAGGCTGAACCTGTATTGACGGAGTGTTTATGGTCTAATGACTTTATATTAGATGTATTTAGAGCTAAGATATGAGTAGACACCAACAAATGACTGAATTATGAATGATTGAAGCTGTTTTGTCTCAGAGACAAAGTGCTGTTTTCAGCTATCATACACAGCCTTGATGAGAAATGTCTTCAAGTTGCATTTCATGTTTTTATTACCTGCGTGGTGAGGTTTTCTTTTAGCCTATTTTTCCCTTGAGTCTTTCACCTCTGCTTGCTCAGCTGTATTTTCTCCCCTTCAAAAGTGGATTCATACCATGAAAATCAAGTTGAGCATGTATTCATTCTGTCGTTGTGCTGCCTGAGGGGATTCAATTTGTGGGAAAAAGGGTAGATACGGAGCTGGACGGAAGCCTGAAGGCCTCAGGAAAATGTAAAGCAGGCAGGATACCGTGAAAAATGAGTCGGAGAGACTGACAGCAAGGAGACATGTGTTGGTGAATGTAGACATTGTCAGGATAGAGGAGGAAGATTCCTTGGATACATCTCTGTGACATATGTATGTAAGAGAAAGGAAGGCAAAACATGCAGACATTTTAATCCTCTTGTGCAGCCTCAACTAAAAATACCTCAATGACATGCAGCAGCATTATGCAATTTCAAACAGCAAAAAGATATCTTTCTGTGGACTCTGTGTGAAATGAATCAACATTATATTTCAGGCGCGCTTGTAAATTAGAGACCATACCCTTTTAAAATGAGACCTCTTTGAAAAAGCATGATAGCCGTTAATTGGTACACGTAGCTGTAGCTTTGTGGCGCTTTGATGCATGACAAATGACTTCGAAATGGCATGGCTAAGGTAGCTACCTGGATTCTATGATAATATTATGTACACATTGTACTTCTAATTACAGCAGATCTTAATAAAACATTGTAGAAATCCAAGAAAGCTTTTGCTTTGCTTTTTCATAAAACCTGTTGAACACATTTAGGCTTCCCAGAGGATCAAACATGTCCATTTCAGATTCCATGTGCGTTCCTTGCATGGCGTGAGAGTGTCAGGTAAATCTATACAGTAATGGAGGTTAACTCCAGATACAAAACATATTGGATACACCTCCACCCTCAGACGTGCTCACAGGTTTCCACCCTGTGGGTTGACACTGTCCTCTGCTGGTCAGTAGGACCAGTACCACTGATCACACTGTCTACTTCCAATTTGCCATCACATAAAAGCTTAAGCCACTAAGCTAATGACGTACTGGGATGATTCATTTTTGGGTTACTTTCAAGGCAAATGCATAAATCTTTACAATAAAGTCACCGCAATCAGGTCTTTGCCTTTTTATTGTCAGTTTTTGGTATTTTTAAATATGCAATTCAATCAGCAGGGATTTTGTGATCTTTAAAGACTGTTGTGTCCTTTAATATAGTTGAAATGTAATATTCTTATAGCTTTGTGGATTAATAACTTTGTAAATGAGGAGAACCTTTTAGGGAAACATTTGTGTGACCCAGCCTTAATGTTTCTCAGCAGTTTACAGCTCAGTTGCCTTCTATGAGCAGAAGTTGCAGTCAACAGCCAGGGCATTTCGCCTGCTGGTCCGGTGGGTCATTATTGACTTTCCCCTCAGCCTGCATCGCCATCTTACCTCTGTGGATGCCATCTCATTATAGTTTGGGAGGCCCTCGAAATGAGCAACCCACAGTATGGTATCATGATGTGGAGTTTGGAAAAAAAGAGGACTGGAAGCTATGACTAAATACAATCTGCACACAGCAGGGTAAAGGGGTGTGATATTGGCTGGCGGGATGTCTCCTTTCACTTTCCCTGCCGAGATCTGAGTCTGGAAAGTACATATAGGACATACTTATCTGTTAGCCCCTGAAGTTAAATGTAGGGGAGACTGTTGTGATGCTTGAAGAAAATGCACTGTGTATGAGACGTGTGTGTGCATTGATGTTTACGTTCAAGGTATTACAGAGGAAACCTTTTAAGTGTTTTACATTTATTCCTCAAGGGTTCATGAAGGCACCACTCTAATTTCCAAGCGGTGCAACTGCACCATGGGCTTGCCACCATGGAGACTAATCAAATTAGGGACTTAATATCTCAATAGACCTCCTAATGTGCACAACCAATGCACTCAATATAAAAACCCTGATTCAGCACAGACACAGAACTATTGCCATCTGCCTATGGCTAAGCGCACCTTTATGAACCAAAGTAGTCTTTTTGATGTAGCTGTTTCTGCCACTATTAAATGTATGGCAAAGGAAAAAAGAAGATATTTAAATAGAAATCATATCCTTACATCCACATCATTATCTCCCCTCTCCTCCCTTAATAATTATAGTCTTACAAGTTTCAATTTGTATTCCCAGGAAACATTAAGAATTAAAAATCTGTAACTTATTCCTTAACTGGATTGCAGTCCACCCACTTTGTGACATAGAAAGGTGAGAGGCCCAGCAGCAGTTCTCCCACCTGGTCACCATGTGAGCTTCATATGCCAGTGCTTGAAGGGTTACAGAGGCATGGACTGGAATACAAATAAACCCGGTAGTTGCCATGCCTGATGTGTAACAGTCTGTATCGCATTAAAACTGGTGCAAACTTTAAGTCATTTATTTATAAATTGTATTGTCCAACAATTTAGCTGTTCAACCTCTTTACACTGCAGTGTGCCTGCTGCAAATTGCAATCTATAAAGTAATCTACAGTAGAGAGACTATATATTAGTCTTGTATGGTCCACTGCACATTATTTGATCGTGCTCTCAAGTACAAATGGTGTTTCTCCAGTAGGGGGAGATGGTAACCTAGCACTAGCCAGTACAGGTGTCTTGCAGAATCAGTTATTGGATAGACCAGGGATCTCTTAAATTCTTAAATTGCTCTCTTTCATGTATTTCTGTTTGATCATCTTTCATAAGGTATCTAACTCGCGAGGGCGACTATTCTGCCAACCTTTTTCTTCAGTTCTTAATGTTTAGATTGAGTAAAGTGGACTGAAGTGAAATGTCTGCAGCAGGTGAAAGTGAATTTGATCAGGATGAGACTTGATTATTACTAGAGGAGAATTTACACTTTGGCTGCTGTGAACCAAGTATACCGAAGAGTAGTAACTACATTGCCTCATCACACAAAATACAAGTGAGTAATATCAAAAGAAAATATACCAAGAGAGAATAATACATGATGAAATAAATTAGACAATTATGCCTTGTTTTTATCTATTTTTTGTATAGTAATTACTGATGGCTCTCTTAGAAGGAATGTGACATTATTAGAATAAAGATGCAAAACAGTCAAGTATGAAGTGTAAACATTGTAGTTTTGACTCCATCAATGCATACATTAGTAATGCATAAATAAGGAGGTAAAATAAAAAAATCAAGAATATCTATCATCGAAGGAGTTTGGATTATATGTCGAATTGAAGTAGAACATTTTGAATGTTTTTAAATATTTTCTTGTTTCCACAGCGTAGCGTAATACTTCTGTTTAGAATTCTTTCTCCACGTCACCAGTGAAGAACTAAATGAAGTGGCAAGACACTAATGTAATTACTGTATAAAAGCAACCTTTCATTCAAGTTTTTAGAAAGCTAATGGGTTGTTAAAAAGAAATCTGTGAAATACCCTTAATCAAAATCCATTTGCATGGAAAATATCAATGCAAGTCAATCCCTGCAATGTCAGAGTGATTCATTTGTGTTCAGTCTGCAAAACATATCGCAGATGAAAATAATTAAAGTACCCTGATCCAACACCATCTAATGCAGACTAAATCAATTCCATATCAGCCAAAAATGTATTGCTTCTTGCAGAATACACACACGAACCTGAGCTAATCTGACCTGATCTAACAATAAGTAAGAGGTGATGCAGAGGTCATTATTTAATATGTTTGATATTTTGCAAAAATCACTGCTAGCTCCTGCTTTACGTTTGCTCATTCACTGTATATGCATTGTTTTTGACAACATTTGACTCCATCAAATGTGCAAAATAAAAAACATACTCTCTAATATTATAAATAATCACCAGGAGAAGGTTGCACTGGGTAAACAATAGAGTCTGCGACGATATTGTCTGTTGCTCACTGAAGTCTGCATCACAACAAAGACAAAGTAAATGTTTCGCCACATTAACTGCAGATATGAGGCTTGCATAAGGAGGGATGTTATCGCTGCTTTTTGTTGTCTTGTCAGAGCTACAGGGAAAAGATATTACTATTGCTGTGCAAGAGATCCCAAGTAATCAGTCGACATATTACGACGTGTCACTGCAAACTCACACATCATTGTTTTCATTTGTTTTACTCCCGTAATGTCATCTTCATTTTCCAGACACATGGTAGAATAATCAGTTGCAGTGGCAGCCATTATAAACCTTTTATTGCAGCCCCCAGACTGTGGAGGAGAAGAACCAGCGTAACTCCCCCATCACCACTGGCAATCCTCAAATCTGGCAAGAGAGTCCATCTTTATCCTTTTGTTTCTGCTTTTTTATGATCATGTGGTTTTGTCTGTGATTTGTGTGGGGCCTATGTGTCTTCACTGTGTATACACACAACCTCGGTCACGTGTTGCTTTGTAGTGTATTTACTTATTTAGACATTGCAGCGGATTCTTGCAGGAGTATTGTTAACACAAATGTCACACTTTAAATCCTAGTAATCTTTGTTGGCTGTAAATATAGTTTTTGTTTCTTGTGTTTTTCCCCTTTGGTATATTAGTAAGTAAAGTGAGTAGAGTGTGAGTGATCGTGCAGCTTCTCCAGCCCCTCTATTTTTAAAGAGGTCTTGACTTACCATGTTTTTGCCACACTAGAATGGATTTCAGTACATATCTATGGATGTGTTCGTTGATTATGTGGATGCTGAAGAATCTATAGGACAAAGCACCTGACAGCCTCTGGACCCCAGGATCATTGCTCCTTTGACTGAGTAATGAACTTGCTTTGGATAAAATGGAGATGATCTCCAGAATGGCTACATACAGGGGATAGAGGTTGTGTTAAGTCCCATTCTTTACCATTTGGATTGTTCGTACTTTGCAATGGGGAAGACCGTGGCTCACTGGGTTAAGAGGGTTGTCTGGTAACCGCAGGGTCAACGGTTCAATCCAAGACTGGGATGTGTCACGTGTCCCTGAGCAAGACACTGAACCCCGGGTGCCTATCGTTGGCAGCCCACTGCTCTCTATATACAGGGATGGGTCAAATGCAGAAGGCAGATTTCGTGTATGAGATTTACCTATACTTATTACAAGACTACAAACTGTATTTATTTCCAGGAAACTTCCTAGACTTGCTAGGACCAACCTACCAATGGTATTAATGCATTTTCAGAGCTCTTGCCATGCTGTCAAGTATACAGCGGTGTGGTACTGAATGCTTGATTTATTTATTTGGTCTTGATTTATTCCAAACAATTTCTGCTTGAGATAAAATCGAATCATATTATCTTTAATAAGTGTACATTATTAAGACAGAGGAGAGCAGAAGATGAGAGACGGAAGAGCCAGAAATCCAGCACTTCAATGTCGAGGCTGTTTTCTTTCCCAGTATTTGTGCTTGGAGCCAGTCAAGTGACTGTATCAGTGCAAGTGAAGCACTTCATGTCAAACAGCAGCTACGGCAGCGTAAACAGCATTATCTACACTCCTTCATGTTTATCCTTAATAATTCCAATTTCAGTAAAAATAAATATGATTTTTACCGTACTAAGTGATGATAATATGTATGTGTGGGTTTGATAGAATTCTGACTTTGTTTTGGGGGATTTGTTCTTCATTTTATTCAGCATTTTCAACCGTTCAACAATGGAGCTCCACTCCATTTTCAAGCAAAAGAAAGTAAATGACAAAACTGTATTGCCAGTAAGTATTACCACTTTTACTATTTTAACTACAATTTTCATAGAGCTCTGGGGTAATATTAACTTGCTAGCTTGCCTGAGTCTGGTTAGTGGTCTGTGACTTTCACTTCATAAGCCAAGACAACTACCAGGAATTTATAGATACAGCAGTTCCTTAATTACCTTTACAGGTACTAGCCATGTGTGCATGTCATATTACTGGGATGAGTTTAAATTATTCAACAGGACTAAAATGATCTGTGACATCTGCAGCAGCAAGACAGATATTGTTTCTGATTTCTAGGCAGAGCTGAGATCAGTATGTCAGTCGATGAGTCTACTTTTTGCACATGCCAATCTGAAGGGGAGACACATTAGCTCTGACCTTGTGGTGTGGTGGCACAATGGGTTTTTTGTCGGACTCTTTGTCTGCAGCTTTTACAAGATTTGAGTCAATAATAATAAACATATTATGCCTGCTTTCCTTCTTCTTGTGAGCTGTTCTCCCTTGAACCAATAACTACAGCCTACACTGGTAAAGTAAAAATTAGGTTTTGGTCAATTGTTACATTGACAACTGTAATTCTTACTGTAACTAGGACTCTCTGAAGTACCTCCATGTAGAGATACACAATAACAATGATTAGCTCTACTGGTAGTGTGTAATCACTAAAATGTAGTGTACAGGAGTTCAATTGATATTGTTTTGTTGTTGCTGTTCTCATGTTGTTTTCATTCTCTAATTTATTAAAGGTTCAATGGAAACTTTAATCAGTAATTGAAATCACCAACAGAAAAAAAAATATGTAGAGAAATGCTCAGACCATTATACCACAGATTCTGATAAGTTTGTTGCTGAGGTATATTCTGGCTGAATCAAATCCAATACACAACAATAATTACATTATGTCAAACAGCTGTATGATTGCGTGCATCATTGATGTATACTTACAGTAAGAGCTGCATGACAAGACATAAGTATTCATTTGACATCATAGTACTACTAACATTGTTAATATTATCGCATCCTATTTCCTCTATTCCAGTCAAAACAACTGAGAAAGCAGTCTACGCTACAAAACAACTCAACTCAAGTCTCAACTGGGGCCTTTTAGTTTGCGGTTTGTATGCTCTTCCTGTATCTGCATGGCTTCCCCCTCAGGTGCTCCAGTCCAAAGACATGTTGGTTAGGTGAGTTTCTGATGTGTCCATGTAAATGTAAGAGTTGTCTATCTATATGTGTCAGCCATGAGATAGAATGCTAATTTTTCCAGACTGTTCCCTACCTCTCCCAATTATCATGTTGAGGGCAAGACTAAATATATGTAGATGAATGAATCAATAGGCTCAGTATAGTGACATGTTTCACATGATAACCAGTAGAGCTGACTGTTTGCACTCTAAAATGATTTCTTAAACCAGCAATGATTGTTTTTTTTTGGCCCCTTTGGTGCAATATAACAACCTATAAACACAGTCTGACATGATATCACCTCACAAAGGGATTGTGATGAATTCATTTGGAGTCATGAGCTGGAAGATGATACAACGCTTTGCAGAGCTGAGGGAATCGCACACTATGCATTTGATCCATAACCTACAAATACATATTGACTAGTGAAGCTGTAAACCTTCATAAATATATCAATTTAAAGCGTTTCAACTTAATAATTCATGTCTTTGAAACAATTAGCTTTTAGTACCTATCAATATCTAATCAGTGCAGGAATTATCGACATCTTTAATCTTCTGTTGAGGTGATATTATGTGTATGTCACTGCAAATCTGAACATATTACTCCAGAGCTTCATTCAAGTCATTAGCTTCCAGTGCAAATCAGAATCAACGTATTTAATGCACTTTTTGACTATAAACATGTTTATTAATATGTGGAAAGCTCTGGATGCTTTGGGTTGCTGCCTTTGTGTCTTCCTCCACCTGCCTGCTTTATAGAACCAAGGGAGTATTTCCTTCGACTTCTTCTTTTCCCCTTCAGGCTCTGCTGCTGTTGGTTGCTCTGTAACAATCTCTGCAGAGAAGACCTTCTCTCTGGCTTCTGATTTCTTCTACTGCAGACACATCTTCAGCTCCTTTGACTTTCCTTTCTTCTCTTTTGATGGGGATGTTAAGGTTATATAGAGTCCATTCTCCAGGTTTGGTGTCTGCAGCAATGCACACAGTAGGCTTGAGAAGGTTTATGATCTCTGTGGCTATGAGGCTGCCAGGCCACCTCAACATCCTCCATCAGACCCATAGTCAGCCAGGTGTGAGGAGGAGCCTCCCCTAGCGTGACTTTCAATGACTGGCACTGTTCCCAGATCAGTTTGATTCCTTGCTATGGGTCCTCAAAGTATTTGAGGTTTTGGAGGAACATAGTTTTTTTGTCTTTCTTTCATGCTCTCTGGAACAAACTGGCTGATGACGTGAGATTTGTCACAACTGTGTCTACATTCAGAGGCAAACTGATTTTTTGTCTGTTCTCTCAGGGCTATGATTAGTTACTGCACTCTGTTTGTGTGTCAGTGGCAGTTGCGGCCCATTCAAACCAAAGGGGCCAGCCATAGGGCCAGCTTTTATTTCAGAGGGGACTGACTATTCAACTGAAGGAATAGTTTAACATTCAATACTACTCATATGTCTGAACATCATGTATGAAGATAGAGCCAGGCAATTAGCTTAGCTTAGAATAAAGAAAATCAGCTAATGTTAGATCTATGTACATACACAGCAAAAATGGACATTACATGGTCAATTTTAGGGTATCCAGGAAATTGCACAGGACATGGGAAATATAGTCATTTATGTATCAATTATACATAAATAGGCAAACCCGTTTAAAATATGTGGAAAATGTTTTCATTCAATTTAATTTTGAGACTACAGCCTACAGTAGATACTGCAATGTACACAAGCATGGCCGCTGGGGACTCCTTTCAAAAGAAAGATGATCCTGTTGATCCATGAAAGGTACAGTATCAATGCAAGAGACAGAAACCTCTCCTGGAAGACATAAAGCAGTATATTTATTACCAACACAATGTCATTTTATGCTGTTCTATCAACATTTGCCATTTCGAGAGACTTCATTTGGATAAACAATGTATTACACATGCACAATAAATGAATAGTGAAAAGTCTGTGGCGATTGGACTCCATCGTGAAGTAGTATAATAGAGTGGTAGGGATGCTGAGGTCAGATAAGGCATAATCCCCCTGGAGGACACTGGTGGTGGTGGTCATGAAGGGAGTTTCTGCAATCCGATGATGAATGAGGAGAATGACTGTGATGCCGACTGGAGGCGAGTGGGTTGGAGGAGGGTCGCATTCGATTGTGCTGCAACGACAACTGACAGCAGCAGGGAGAACATTTTTAAAGTTTGACAGCAACGATGTGATTGGCTTAAGGAAATTGCAAAATCTGGTTGGTTAACTGGTGAACGCCCACAATCAGCTGATAGAATAGTCACAGGGAGAGAGACTGAGAGACTATGAAAGAAAAGAAGTGTAAAGAGAGTCTTCCTGACTGAACTTAAGCTAAGCTTCATAAAAAGGTTTGATACCTCATGAATCTGTCTTTATTACAGTGGGACAGGATTAGAAACAGACAACAAAAGGATGGATGCTAACACTCAGATTACACACATCTAAATATAAATGAACACATTCATCAGTTCATCAGTTTGTGATCTTACAGGGTTAAGAGCCCAGACTAAATAGGTGAGTTCATCTTGGATCTGGTTCACAATTTTAAAAAAAACTAAGATTACCAGGGTGATTAGAGGAACAATGAACCTTTATGAAACCTGCAAAAAAACACATTATTTATGTCCATTCATAATTTCCACATCCTCAATGAACCTGCCTCACACAGAGGATTTACATTAGAATACTATGCATAACTTGTATTTAACAGGAACGTACCTCACTGAGATTAATCTGTGTTACAGGGGTGTCATGGCCAACTAGCAGCAGAACAGAAGACAGAACATAGAGATTCTGAATTATTGCATCACAGACTTAATATAGAATATGTACACTTTAAATATAGAGTAATCAATAAACAGTAAAGTTGCAGAAACCCAAAACAATGAGCTAAATGACATTGAGAGCTGAGGAAACTGCAAAGTCTGGTAATATTTATCTGTGGTTTTGACATTACTCATAATCATTTTTCTAAATACATCAAATGGTTAAATAGAGATCATTAAACAGTTTTGAGCTGTTTTCAAATGTTCCTGAAGGGATCCCTGCCAATTTTTGCTCAATAACAGGTGCAACTTAATGACAGCCTGTTCAAACAGCAGGATATTCTTCATTCTTTTCAGAACAAGGCACAGATGTGTGGCTGCTCCTGCTGATAGCAAGTTTTTAGCAAGCTGTACAATATCATAAAATATCATGTGAAGCAAATAACAGCACTAATCTGTATATGCCATAGATGTAAACAGCAGCTATCACTTCAAATAGTGAAATGAAAAAATGAAATGAAAGAAAAACAGAAACCATATTTGAAAAGTCAGTACAGTAATAATTAAATTAATTTTAATCAAATACATATATTTTTCAGTCACTCAGGCTTTTAAAAAAATAAATAAAAATGTTAACAGAGTCAGCCAACAAAATGCATCAGAATGCTCAGTAGGACTTTGAGATATGATCAAATCCAAGACTTTGACCTATGGGCTTACCATGCATGTTAGCAGGCCATGAGATCCTCTGACTGCCTTGTTAACAGAGCAACCTGGGAGGAAATCTATAGGTGTTAAACTGCAAGAAAATAATCAAAATGAGGAAATAGAAACGGCCTTCCAGTTAATAAACCGCTGCATGTGGTAAAGGTCAGAATCAGGTGAGCAGGAAAATGGAACAGCAAAGACTGAAATGGGAAAAGCCACTGGCACAAGATGTTCAGGCATACAGAGAGAGCAGAAACTGAAAACTAGTCATTATGTCAAGCAAATAGAAAGGTAACAGAGAGCTGAGAGAGAATAACAAGCCACTTATGGAAGCAGATTTGGAGAAAGAGTGAAGCACATGTGAAGGCAGAGAAAGAGGCAACAAGAGACATCAGATATCAAGAGTATCGTATAAGATAACTTCAGAATTATTTTAGAGAAATACAATGACGCTGAAGCGATAAGACAAGGCAAGACAAGGACAAAGTATTGAAGAAAAAGACAATTCCCAGATACAATTTGTTAATTGTTCACAGAGGAGATTGTAGTGGAGAGTAAAGAACAACTGAGAAACAATTGAAGGAAAAACTGGATGAATTTAAAATAGAAGAAGTCTCTCTGCAAACAAAGCCTCCCAGAAATATTGTCAGCTATTGGAAGGAAAAAAGAAAGGACAAAAATTGTTGTAAATCCAGTTTTATTATTAACAGCACAATAACTATAATAATGATACTTGTTAAAATGCTGGGGGGAGTTACAGATGTCGTCCAAATGGATGGCTGAATATCTCAGTGTTAAAGAATAAAGTTAAAGTACATGAAAAAAAATATACATACGCATTACAATAATTTGTCAAATTATCAAATCGATATTTTCAAGCCATGTCCATTTTGGCAAGCAGGAGGAATGATTCACCGATTTGTCCTTGAACACTGGAGCACATCAAAGGGAAAATAAGGGGATGTGCGCAATGGATAGACTAAGGTCGGATTACATGGTCACCCGATTCTTCCTTTATCATCCATTTGATTTTCAAGACATGATGTGATTTTACACCACGGGCTCACAGCCTCATAGAACTAGATGATGGCGAGTTCTCTTTCCATTGACTGAAGTAAGAAATCATCTAAATCTTTTCTATTTTACAATCTTAGGTAAATGCAGGATAACCACTGCTTCACCCGGCTTTATCTTAAATAAGGTGCTGGAAGTATCAAAACTGGTAGAATAGATGTCCACACACTTAAATCTATGCACAGAACCTATATTACAGTCGTAAAAGGTTTTGATTTAAAGAATAAGACTTTTTTTTTTTTTTTTTTAAAGGGACATATCTCTCAGTTACAATAAATGTTCCAGCACTGTTCAGCCCCACTTGTGGTCAAAGTTTGTATTCATTTATTTTTTGCATTATCATCCTTGGGGAACAAATGCAAACTGCTGACTAAAGATTTCATAGAAATGTCAACAAATCTTGATACTGTGGTAGTGTTGTTTTCACTAATAATGGATCAGCCAGGTGGATTTAAAAGACTGCACCAGTGGTTTTGCAAGTTTTGGACCATTAACTACAAATTGCATATACTTTACATTGCTGTCAACCATTTTCCAAAGCACACCCCCGAGTTTCTAGATTTATTTTCTACCTGCCAGACAGCCATTAGTTTCAGTTAATTTCAACATCCAAAAAAAAAAAACCCAATTTGCTTTAGATAGGCAATCCATCACAGTAAACAACTTACTTCCTTCGTTTTTGTGTAAAAGTTAGTTGCAGTTGTGAACCGAGACTTTTTTGAAAACTAATCCCCACCGAACACTGCATTGCAACTTAAAAAAGCGACATTAATCTTTTCTACAGCAGCACACTGATTGTCACAAGCTTGCCTGAAACACAGCTGATCACAACTGCAGCACACGGCAATAACAATAAGATAAGACAAAAATATATGTCCTATCTGAGTTTTAATAATCATAAAATAAACAGAAAACAATTGTGGCAGCCTGGACGATATTTCATTCATGTTTAGGTCAACAATGAGAAAAACGTCAAACATTATGGTTTCACTAGTTATCTGTTCAGGTATTCACTAAAATACCATGACAATGACAGTGTCATGGAATGTGACAAGCGATGCAACAAATTGACTTCCAGTCTGCTTGCTCTTTCTATGACTGAGCCCCATAGAACCGAGCCCCTCTTATGTCCTGCAATGTCACTGATGGAAGAGTCACTCCCGTAACTCCTTCAGTTCGGTAACTGGGCCTTCATATGATGCTGACTTGTGTGCTGTTTTTCATCCGTTTCTCATTTGATCTCGATTGCTGCATTAGAATCGTTTCCCTGGCGCCCTCATTATAAACTTCAAAAATACTTTGGATTGGAAAAAAAGGCAGCAAATGAACTATCCACCACATTTTGTGAACATGCATAAGATTGCTCTCAAGATTTCTCTGGATTTCATCACACTTTCCCTAAAAGTCAACATGCAATTAAGGCACTATATTCAAATCCATTAATATTGCTTAGAGTATGCTTACTGCAGTGAAGGTGCAAAAGTGTGTGGGGTGCTGCCGACATGAGTATTTAAAAAGTGATGCTCAATCCGTCAACATTTTAGCTGGGCATCTGATTCAATAGTACCGTTGTCTGCACTGTTACTCCTCTGGATTTGACAGTAAAAGCTCTCCATAAAATAACCTAAGGCTGTTCAATGCCTGGGGGGAATTGATTCAACACTCCTGTCCAAAGCCATGACAGAAAAATGTCCGCATGTTTAGACTCATCTATGTTTATTCAACAAGCTACCTCACAGCAGAGGCACATCGTTTTTTTCCCCTAGCAGATGAAAGGACAGTGATATCTCTGTGGGATATGAAAGTTGATCATATAGGTTTGTCTACTTGACACACTGTCAAAGTGTTTGACATCCCTCTTCCGGTCAAGATATGGTTATGAATATTAACTCTGGTGCAGAGGTGGCTTCCACTATGTGCCTCAAATGCATCACTGCTATAAAAACTTGCTTGACTTATTATGGTAAGATTATCGTATTCATACAATTGCAATGATCAATATTTTTATAGTAACAATGGACCACACTGCTACATCTACTACTATACTTGTATGCAAAAGGAGTAGCACATAGTGATGAACCTATAGAGCATTATCAATCTTATCAATCTTTTCTGCAGTTCCCCTCAGCTCTACAGCCCTCATTGCACCAAACATCAGGCAAAGTTAGCAACTAGCTGGTGAACATTCAACATAGTGGAGCATTTAGCAGCTAAAGAGCTAAAAGGAGAGTGAATATTGGATTTTATTGGATGTGTAGGCAGCTGTATGCTAACAAATTATAAATGTCAGTGTTGTGTTCACCAATTGTTTCTGCTGCCCCCAAGTGGCTGAGAAAAATCGCTATTGAAAAATGCCTTACCTCTCCCACCATTTTTGATCTACTTAATTAAAACAACAGTCGCGTCCCATCTTCCGAACTGCTTCCCACACCTCACATTCAAAGACTTAGTGTTGCCTCTCATGAATGGAGAATCACTGTAGCTATTAAGGCTGTTGTGAATTAACTATCTGAAATAACTCTTCAATCACACTGTACATTGAAAGCTATACTTTAGAAAGGCATCTTTGGTGTTCTCTCCTCTTGCCTCTCTGGTAGGAAATAGGTTGGGATGAGAGTTGTTTCTACCTTGATAGCACTATGGACGATAATGTAAACAAATTATCTCAGCATAAAAGGCAAAGCTCATGATGACGATGTTTCTGTAATTCAGTCTGAATATCAAGCGACAGTATTATATGAATCTTTTTATTGCTGTCTATTATTTTGCCTTTCACATTTGTTCTACAGTTATTTAGCACAGAACCAAGTATCAGAGATAATGTCTCAATAAATAAGCAACTGGTCTATGCAGTGAGCAGAGCTTAAAAAAAGATTTTAAAAACAACCAAATACCACATTGTCAGTGAATTCAAAATATTTATCAATTTGAAACAATTAACATCGGTAAAATTAGTTCCCTCTAATTTGCTGCAAGCTGCCAGTCTCAGACTGTATTGAATTTATTTTGTGACTCAAATCTGTCTGAGATTTGTGCCTTATATACTGGCAGACAATGAATTTTAGGTTTGATCTCAAGATTCAAATGTGATTATAAAATATTTAAATTATTTAAACTTTATGTGCTTTGATGTCTCATCAAACCAAACTCCTCTCAACATTATTCCAGCAATAAAGAGGCTGACAGTAAAGGTGACCTGAAGGCTATTGTTCTTCCAGTGAAGTCAGATTAAAGCTTTAGGTAGGATGGATGTGACCAAGCCTAGGGCTAAATGATCTGTGTGTGTCCCAAAGGTGATTGTTATCCAGCGGTGAGGGGAACCTGTGGTTGAACTTTCATTTCATATGAATTTTCAAACTTATCCACCAAGCAAAGTAGCAGCCATTGTGGGACCTACTATGAACACTCTTCCCTGGTGTTTTTAGGCATTGATTTATTGGCAGCTATTGACAAAGGTGAAGTTGGAAATAGCTCACATATGCCGCCACAACCAATCTTCCATTCTCGGAGCCGCTGTCGATAGCGAATGGGGCACAGTGAATCCATAATGGTACCCTCTGTTGTGGCATGCTATTATAGCTGTATCCTTATGTTTTATCACAAATAGAACTATCTTGCTGTTCTCGCACAGCTGTTTTATGTTAGTGTCTGTCAGAGTGTCTGTATGCATAGCAGCATCCTATAAGTTCAATCAGTTTCTTACTTTTTCATCCACACCAACCCCAGAGGATTCTCAGAAGTCTCTTTCTTGCATGTATTTTTCACATGCTCCTAGCTTGGTAGCAAATAGTGTGGAAGAGCTGGCCATGGTTTGGGTGATTAGCTTCGAAGACATGAAGCTGACTCTTTGAAGACCATGACTGTGTGATCTACGAACTCCTGAGGCCTCTGAATAATAAATACATGCCCCCTGTTGATGTGTCAACATGGGGTAACTTTCTCTCCAACTGGAACTTTGGTATTTTTCAACCTGGACCCTTTTTTCCAAGTTTGTGTGTCTAAGTGACTAATGGGGACAACACATTTTGAAATTAGTCCAGTACTGAGGGAGCGCACTGCAGCTGGCAGCCGCTAAACAGGCTGCGATATAATCATATTGGGTAATTACAAATTGTCAATTTACTCAACGAAAAGTGCTTGTTTTTCCCACCGACATGCTCAGATCGTTATTTATAAGTGTCTGATGACATTATGGAAAGGACACTGCAGAGAGACTGAACGTTTTACTTTACCTTTTCACTTGATTTAGTCTGTTATTGTGTCATGCGACTTGTTGGAAGTGTGTGTGAGAGTTGGAAGCCAGTGTTAGTTGGATTAGAAAGTGTAGTGTTATTGAAATATCAATGTCATGGCTGAATATTAAGCCGATTTCAACAATATGGATGCAATGGGAGATTTCAATTATTCACAATAACAAAGACCAAGCAAAAGTGAAAGGAAAATGCTTTTTTTCTCTTTGGGGTCGTTTCTATAATGTTGTCATACACTTATAACAATCTGAGCCTGGCAGTGGCAAAGATAAGCACTTGTATTGGACGTACATTGGCATTGCCCAAATATCCAGAAGAATTACATTGCAGCCTGTTTCGCAGCTGCAGCGCTCTGGTTCAATACTGGACCAATTTCAAAAATTGTTCTCTCCATTAGCCACTTAAACACAAAAAGACGGGAAAGTAGGCTCCGGATTAAAAAATATTGAAGTCAGCTTTTAACTTAAGGTCTCTGTTCTATGAAAAATATTGCAAAACTGCAATGTTGCACATAAACGGTAAATAATCTCCTAAGCAATGTATTTATGGAATTAAAAAAGGGTCAAAGGTATTGTAGCTGTATCAGTTTTCAAATGTGTGAATGTGTAAAAACGTTTGAAACAAATGAATTCAAATGTATAACAAATGTTTTTTTGAATCCAAAAGTAGATGTGTAGCTGTGCATGACATTTTGTGAACAAATGAAACAGATTAGTACAAATAATTTCCTATGTGTGATTTGTATTTTCAGTTACAAAAAAAGATTTTCCGTAACAAAAAGGAATCAAATCTACAGGTACAAACCAAAATGACGAGTTCAAGTATGTATGACCCTATTGTAACACTTCCTTCTAAATGGCCAATGGGGATGCTCAGATTACCATTGGCTAGCAAAATGTCATTCCCCTGTTTTTTGCCATGCCTGCTAAATTTACACATGGATATATCAAGGATAATGTCAACGACGTACACAGAATTGTTGATGTAAGTTACTTTAACCAGCAAAAGAGAGAAATGTTCCGGTGGAGTTGTTACTGTGTCTGTTACCATTTGGTTAAACGTGTTCCTGGACATTTTAGAGAGAACATTGGTCCCCTAAAACTGTTGGGTGTTTTGTTCATGTTCTGATGTTTATGAGTTTTTGTTCATTAATTAAGTATAAAAATAAATGAATTCATATCAGTCAGTAAAAAAACTTGTATTATTTCACTACTATACACAAAAAAAAAAAATTATATATACACACACACACATACAGTATATATACACAGACACACACACACATACAGACACACACACACACACAGACACACATATACAGACACACACATATACACACACATTGATTGAAGTTCCAACGACAACATTAAAACACAGTGCAGTTCTGTTCCTTTTTTTATACATACACACATATATGTGTGTGTGTATACACATACATATACATACATATACACATACATATACGTGTGTGTGTATATATATATATATACATATATATATACACATACATATACGTGTGTGTGTATATATATATATACATATATATACACACATATATACATATACGTGTGTGTGTATATATATATATATATATATA